>NC_045963.1:57135733-57435733 GCF_010909765.2 Amblyraja radiata | reverse complement strand
AGAGGCAGAAAGGTGAAAAGAGAGAGTGCCTGTGTTTCATGTTCATTCCAGTTACCCACACAGAGCTGTTCACAAGTTCACACGTTATAGGAGTAGCTTTCTCCCCATAAACCATTGACACCCATTCTAATCAAGCCTTAAAAATATCCACTGACTTGGCCTCCACAGCCCTCTGTGGCAATGAGTTCCACAGGCAACTACCCTCCTCCTCACCTCCTTTTTAAAAGAGCGCCCTTTAATTCTAAGGCTATGACCTGTGATCCTAGACTCCCCCACCAGTGGAAACATCCTTTCCACATCCACGTTATCTATGCCTTTCATTATTCTGTAAGTTTCAATGAGGTCAATAAGGCAAGATTTGTCTGGCAACTCCTGCAAGCTTACCTGAAATTACTCCCCAAACCCATGAGGTTTACTTGGACAAGGGCAGTACACAATACAATACAATACAATACAATACCCTTTTATTATCATTTGAACCTCACATGAGGTTCAAACGAAATTTGGTTTCTGCAGCCATACAAGAAAAGAACCAAGACACACACCAACACAATTCAATTCACATAAACATCCATCACAGTGAGGAGGACTCACTGTGATGGATGTTTATGTGAATTGAATTGTGTTGGTGTGTGTCTTGGTTCTTTTTTTGGAAGGCAAAACTTAAACATATCTCTCCCCTGCACTCCCCTCTCCCCCCCATGTCAGAGTCAAAGACAGAGTCAAAGCCCCCGGCGGGCGATGTTAAATGTCCTGCAGCCATTAAAGCCACGCCGGGTGATGCAAGGCCACGCACCGGGTCTTGGTGTTGGAGCCCCGGCGGGCTCTTGGTGTTGGAGCCCCGGCGGGCGCTCATAAAGTCCCGCGGACATTCCAAGCCGCGCGAGGCGGTGTGATGTAGGCCCCGCTCCAGGTAATCTTCAACCCCGCAACTCGGGCGGGAAAGGTCGCCGTTGCGGAAGCCCCTAAAAGCGGTCTCCCACCAGGGACCCGCGGGCTCCCGCGTAAGCACACAAGAAGACAAGATTCAGGGAAAGTTTCTTCCCAGCTGTTATCAGGCAACTGGACCATCCTGCCAGCGACTAGAGAGCAGTGCTGAGCTACTAACAATCTCATTGGAGACCCACGGACTATCTGTGAACAGAATTTGCTGGATTTTATTTTGCACTAAACGTTATGCACATTATTCCCTTTATCATGTATCTGTTCACTGTGGATGGCTCGATTGGAATCATGTATTGTTTAGTTTAGTTTAGTTTAAAGAACGTAGAAACTCCATACAGACAAGCATCCATTGTCAGGATCGAACCCAGGTTTCTGGCACTGTACGGCAGCAACTCTACCGCTGCGCCACCGTGCCGCTAAGCAAGCAGAAATTGTCTTTGGATATTTTTAGTGGATAGCACGCAACAAATGTACCGTGGTACACGTGACAGTAAACTAAACTAAACTAAACTAAACACCTGCCCGCATGTTTCCCATTTTCCCAAGTCTCATTTCAAGCTTGCGGCCTAATTCCTGGAGCGACCTTCCCAACAGCACTGTTGGACACACTTCACCAGAAGGACTGTAGCAATTCAAGGCAGCAGCTCACTGCCACCTTCTCCAAGGCAACTGGGGACGGGCGACAGCCTTGCCAACAACCTCCCACCTCCTGGTCGTGACGACAACATTGAACACACTGCCTTTTCACTCTGCTTTGTGTTCCCTTTCTCCCCCACCAAGCAGGGTTTGAACTGTTCCCTAGTTATTGTCGGGCAGATCCTGTTAGTTCCGAGCAAGTCGGAGTGTTCACAGCGGGAACCTCCGGGAACTGGATGTCCTTGCACTAAATCAGCCCGCGTGTGTGTGAGTTTTCATCGAAATCGCTGGCACGCATCCCGCCAATCTGTCGGCCATGTCAGACCTGCGCGGAAAACAATAGGCTCAAGATGGATTTCTTTCTCTCCGACAAAGTGCCTGTATCCCCGCAAACCTTAATTAAAGAGAAAAGATTAAACTCCTTTGCTTTCTCGAAACACAAGCCCTGTATTTTGCTTGCAAGGTACAGACCGCGTCAAGTAATAAAGCAGAATAAGTGGATTAAAAGTGATTTTCGTACCCATCCAAATGTTCTGCTTAGGTGGGAGTCTAATTGTGTGGATATTAATCAGCTTTTTACAACTCGGTTTTTTTTAAACTTGACAAAATATTCTAATTAATTTCTAGAATAACAGTAGCACTCAGTGGGTAGAATTCTGACTCATAGAGACGTGAGCCCAAAAGGACTAGAGTGCAAGAGTATATAAACATCAGCTCACACCCCAGCACAATGCCAACGGAGTGAAGAATTACTGTTTACAGATAAGACCCTATTTAGTTTTGTTTGGTTTAGAGATACAGCATGGAAACAGGCCCTTCTGCCCATCAAGCCCGCACCAACCAGCCATCCCCGCACATTAACACTATCTTATACTAGGGGCAAGTTTTTTGAAGGTGTACGGGCAACTATTTTATACAACGAATGTTGGGTGCCTGGAACGCGCTGCTAGGGATGGTGGTTGAATCAGATATGCTTGGGGCATTTAAGAGGCTTTTAGATAGGCACATGGACATGCAGGGAATGGAGGGATATCACATGCAGGCAGAGATCAGTTTAACTTGGCATTATATTAAGCCAAGATATTGTGGGCTAAAAGGCCTGTTCCTGTGTTATGTGTAGGAAGGAACTGTTCCATGTGTAGGAAGGAACTGCAGATGCTGGTTTACACCGAAGATAGACACAAAATACTGGAGTAACTCAGTGGGTCAGGCAGCATCACTGGAGAAAAGGAATAGGTGACGTTTCAGGTCGAGACCCTTCTTCAATCTGAGAGTCACGGGAGAGGGAAATTAGAGGTATGAAAAGATACAGAACTGTATTGGTCTATGTTCTCTGTTCAACGCCTCATCTCAACTGCAAGTAAGCTGCTGGAGCAGTCTGAAGAAGTGTCTTGACCCGAAACATCACCCATTCCTTCTCCCCAGAGATGCTGCCTGTCCCGCTGAGTTACTCCAGCATTTTGTGTCTATCTTAAGCTGCTGGACATCTCAATTTTAAAATCAAGCAGGAAAGATCTCCCACTTTGTCCTTCCCCAGATGTACCCCTCAACCGAGTCTGCTAAAACAAACCTGCTGGAAAAAGTATTTGTGGAAGCTTGCTGTGAGAAACTTGGCTGCAGTATTTCTTACATTAAAATGACTACACTCCAATGAGCATGTTATTGGCTGTATGTCCTGACTGTATGCTAGAGGGCTACAGGGACGAGCAAGTCTTTCACATCATTGTTATCTCAACAACCATCTGGGCCCCTCCAGTTTAAGTTTGTGTTATATTTTATCCTGCCTGTTATATATTACAACGAAGACCAATATTTTGGTGGTGCTTACTGCTGCAAACAGGTGAGTTGTTACAGGTGAAATGGAAACCACTCTTGCATATTATTATGGTTACATAGTTTTATGATTATTAATTTTATTGATTATTATTGAGTAGTATTAATTATTGTATATGTATCTATGTGTTATTGCATTAACGGGCCGGCTATACTGCCACAAGTAAACATGTGATTCTTTTGTTACTGAAATTTATGACAATTAAACACTTATGATTCTAGACATGGTAACTCCATTGCCAAAGAAACGTCAAAGCTATCCAAACACAAACACAGGCAACTGTGTCTTTCCTATCCTTGCCGCATCTTCCACATACACTTTCCTTCGTCCCCTACCCTGCACGTCTTCCTTGCAATTGCCTCCCTTTCTTCCCTCTGCATTTGGCCTTACAGCGCCAGAGACCCAGGTTCGAGCCTGACCACGGGTGCTGTATGTATGGAGTTTTTACGTTCTCCCCGTGAACTGTATGGGGTTTTTTCTGGGTGCTCCCGCTTCCCCAACACTCCAAAGACGTACAGGTTTGGAGGTCAATTAGCTTTGGTAAAATTGTAAATTGTCCCGAGTTTGTGTAGGATAGCGTTAGTGTGCGGGGATCGCTGGTCAGTGCGGACTCAGTGGGCCGAAGGGCCTGTTTCCGTGCTGTGTCTCTAAACTAAACAAAACAAAATGGGACTAATTAGATGTGGCATCTTGGTCAGCAGGGAATTGGGACAAAGGCGCTGTTTCCATGCTGCATGACTCTATGAGTCTATGATATTAGCACTGCAGTGGGGATGAGATACATGTTTCTGTGGATAAAGTAAGAGCCTTCCGGGACAATGAAGCCGGCAGTGTGGGAGTATCTCTGAGGAATTTCCCTACCAGGCCCGGGCCATTTCGATTAACCCCTGATAACGAAATTTCCCTTCCAATTCCCAGTAAACAAAGTTACCCTTTAAACTCCCAAAACAACACATTATACTTTTTTTCTGAATCCATTCATTATTTTATGTCAACCATCTCAAATACCTTATCAATGGCCCTTTCAAATGGGAAAAGCAGAAGTACAGCACAGTGGCTAAAGCCATTCCAAGTTCGATCCTGACCTCCGGTGCAGACCCTGCATGTTCTTCCCGTGACCGCGTAAGATTCATCCGGGAGCTCCGGTTTCCCCCCCCTCCAACCCCCACATCTGAAAGATGTGTGCGTTAGTAGGCTAAATTATTCCTGTGGACTGCCCCTGGTATGGATGTGGAAAAGAATCAGGAAGAAGATGATGGGGACGTGAGGAGGATACATGGGACTTGTGCCAAATGGTAATGGGTGGTTGGTGCTGACTTAGTGGGCCAAAAAGCCTGTTCATGTATTGTATGATTCCATATTTCAATACAGCTTGGTAAATTTCCATGCTGCCATTGTCCATTGCCAAATGTTGAGCATATTTCTGAAATTAATTCTGGGAAACTTGCTGAGTGTATGTATAGGACAAAGGGTTGGTTTCACAGGTTTTTCTACACACTTCTAAATCTATTTTTAAAACTTATAATTATAATAAAAACAGGAAATTAAAACTCCCCCTTATTGCATGCAGATAAGACTGATTCTGAATAGTTATTGTTTTAAATCCTAATTACATGGAAATTCATGTTACAAGTCATCACTAAATTGCCATGGGACAAATTTATATTTTGCAGAATATGACGTATAGATTAACTTCAAAATCCTATTATTGGCTTTCTGATTTGTCACATTCATCAATTATATTCATGTCAGTTTTTGGAAAATCCCAGCTTTATGTTGGTGGAAAAAAAAGAAAAGTTTAACAATTTAAAAATGAATATTGTCATTAGAAATTGTCAAGAGATTGAGCAAAAAAACAAACGGCTGGAGGAACTCAGCAGGTCAGGCAGCATCTGTGAAGGGAAGTGACTGAAGAAGCGGCCTGACATGGCCCAGTCCATTTCCCTCCACAGCTGCTGCCTAACCCACTGAGTACATCCAGCAGTTTGTTTATTAACATTGGAAAAGCAAGGTTCTGCCTGCATTTGAGAGATTTACTGCAGTCTGCAAACCCCAGCTATTGTGAGAAGACACCAAGTGCTGGAGTAACTCAGCAGGTCAGGTAACATCTCTGGAGAACATGGATAGGTGCCGTTTCGTGTCGGGACCCTACCTCACACTGATTGTGGATTGGGGAGGGGAGAAGAAAGCTGGAAGAGAGGAGGAAGAAGGGTCTCAACCCAAAGCGTCACCCGTTCCTTCTCTCCAGAGATGCTATCTGACCCGCTGAGTTATTCCAGCTTTTTGTGTCTATCTTGGGGCAGGACGAAACCTGGCAGGACGCAGGTGATGAAGGTTACTTGATATAACTTGATGGTTGGACAAAGGACAGAGTATCTAAGCATAGTAGTGCATTTTGTGTTCCCCAATTGTACCCCTGAGAAAGATACAGTAGTTGTGGTATATGGACCCACTCACAAAACTTGTGCTTAAAGGTTTTAAGATGAGAGAAGAACCACTTTATGGGAACCTGTGTTCATGTCATAGGAGCCGAATTAGGTCATTCAGTCCATCGAGTCTATTCCGCCATTCAATCACGGCTGATTTATCTTTCCCTCTCAACCCCATTCTCCTGCCTTCTCCCCATAACCTTTGACATCGTTATTCATCAAGAATCCGCTTTAAAAATACCCAATGACTTGGCCTTCACTGCCATCTGTGGCAATGAATTCCACAGATTTACCACCATCTGGCTAAAGAAATTCCTCCTCATCTCCATTCTAAAGGTACGTCCTTTTATTCTGAAAGGCAGCTTTTTCACTCTGAAGATGGTGGTTAAAAGGAACGAGCTGCCAGATGAGGTAGTTGGGGCAGATACTATAACGGCATTTAAAAGGCACTTGGTCAGTTACATGGATCGGAAAGGTTTAGGGATATGGGCCAAATGTGGGCAATAGGTCTAGTTTAGATGGAGCATCTTGATCAGCGTGGATGAGTTGGGCTGAACGGCCTGTTTCCGTGCTGTATGAGTCTATGGCCCTATTTACACTTCCTTTTCCTGCAAGGCTGAAAAAGTGACTATTGAATGGGATGCCCATTTAACTACCATTTGCCCCCTCAAATAGGTATACAAGATCCCACAGATTGGAAGGTCTCTGGAGGTACCTAGACTAATATCTGTCTCACGTTCAGCAACGTTGTTGTTACATCGCTCTTTGTGGGAATTTACTGTATGCAAATTGCGTGCACAACCAGTCACCACACTTCGCAAGTTCATGGAAAATGCTTAGGAGCAGCGGCCTCACAGAGCCAGAGACCCGGGTGCGATCCTGACTGCGGGTGCCGTCTGTACGGAGTTTGCACGTTCACCCTGTGACCACGTGGGTTTTCTCTGGGTACTCTGGTTTCCTCCAAAGACGTACAGGTTTGTAGGTTAATTGGCTTAGGTAAAAAATTGTGAATTGTCCCTAGTGTGTAGGATAGTGCATGGGTTGATTGTTGGTTGGCGTGGACTCGGTGGGCTGAAGGGCCTGTTTCCACACTGTATCTCTAAAGTCTTTAGTCTAAAGACAGACTGAGCTTGTGAAAAGTGCCATACAAAATAAACCACAGACGAATGGTCATCAACCTGAAATATTAACTCTCTTTTTCTCTCAATGGATGTTGCCTAACCTGCTGTGTGTTTCTGTTTTACTCTATCGAAATGTAAGTCCTTGCTTTACTGTTGCATTTCCCAAAGGAAACACTCTGTCTTCATTAATGCTCAACGCACAAAGAACCTGTAATAACGGACTTGCACGACATCCGAGGAAATTCATGGTCTTCATATTTCCAAAGTGGTAACGTTGTTGGCATCAAGGCAACCATTTAAACTCTAAAAGAAAGAATAAAATGTATTTATCTATTATCCATACTTGAAGCGTGGGAATTGTTATCCTTACTGGCTGCTCCCCATCTGCCCAGGAAGCATTCGGATGTAACTGAACGACATGCTTTAGTTGAGGGTCATCTTCGAGGCTGGAGCTGGAGGAGGATTTTGGTCACACGCAAGCAAATTGAGTCAATAGGCATCTTGGTCAGCATGGACAAGTTGGGCTGAAGGGCCTCGATCTGTTCTATGTGATTCTATGAATCTATGGCTCTATTAACAGTCAATAACACATATACAAGGCACCCATGTCCTTCAGAATACCACTTAAAAACAATTCCAATCTTTAGATTCTTGCACAAATCTGTAGGGTGTTGTCACAATCGCCACATAAACAATTAACTGAAGTGCAGCTATTGCTGTTTAGTAGGAACCCTATATTAGCTAGAACGCTTACTTGCATACACTCCTTGGTGTTGGTGTTGCACTGGTGAATTTGCACTGCATCTATCTATCCTCACAAATTCACCCCCCGAATTAAAATCGGAGCAGTGCTGTCTTTATTATTCAATCCAGTCAAAGCATTCACTCTGCACTTAAAAGATGCAGGGCTCCAGAGTAACAATACATTGCAATATCGAGCCCAGTGCACTCGGTTAACAAACCGATGCACATTCTTCATGCATGAAAGGAGTTCTTAAACCAGTGTAGGAGAATATGTCACCAAGAGGAAAAAAAAGGGGTAGCTTTCTGTGGCGTGCAAGTCCAGTCAAGCCTTTAAACCAGTTAATTCATTAAAACCAAGCATGTACTACTCGGGCATTTCCCCCCCTACTTTTTGTTTCCCAAGGGCCTCGTACTGCTGTTGTGTTTTGTTATCAGCCCTGCAGAGCGGAGGCTTATTTACAGAAGGCGAACCCCGCAATGCATCCTACTGATCAGATACCACAGAGAGTTCTGCTTCAGGAACACACACACATTGCACGTCGCAGGCATACCAGCCTGCTGCAAGGTGATCGGCAGCTGTAACTGGCTTCAGCCGCAACATGGACTGGATCGGGGCGGAATGGATCCATTCGCTCTTCGCACAGGCCAAGGAGAATACATTTATACACATATATGTGCCGACGTAGCTACAGAGACTTATCCACAAAGCTAACACATACATACACACACAAATGGCCTTCATTTATTCTGCTTTTATTTCATATTTCCAGCAACTGCAGTTATAGAGTCATAGTGATACAGTGTGGAAACAGGCCCTTCGGCCCTTCGGCCCAATTTGCCCACACCGGCCAACATGTCCCAGCTACACTAGTCCCAAGTGCCCCGCGTTTGGTCCATAACCCAACAAACCTGCCCTATACATGTACCTAACTGTTTCTTAAATGTTGGGAATGCCCCTGCCTCAACTACCTCCTCTGGCAGCTTGTTCCTTACACCCACCATAGGTTAGATTAGATTATTGTATTATCATATATCACCAGGGTGCAATGAAATTCTTTGGTCACATGACGCCTACAGTAAACAGTATACAGTAATGATAGATACAACAATAAGAATAACAATGAGAGCAAAAAATCAGAACGTGCAAGATTTTAGTGCAATCCGAAGTAGTGTAAAAAAGCTAAAGTACCACAACAGACAAACCGAATGAAGTAAATTTAAGAGTAGGAGTACGTGGCAGCATATATGGGAAAGAATGTATCTGCACTTCCCTAGAATAATGTCCTGGGATCTATAGTAGTCATCTTACAGTGACATTGCATCCAAAAGGCAGCACACCCTCATTGGGGCATTTGCATTTCTGCCTTGATTTTTGTCTCAGAGGATACAATGCAACCCACTGAGCTGCTATTGACTCTTTAAACACTGCAAAGAAAATGCAAAATTTAAAACAATAAATTGATAGGGAGAGAAAGAAAAATGCAAATCATTGGAGAATGTCAAAGTAGGTAATTTCAATAAGCTATTATGATTTTTTTAAATTAGGAACTGCACTGCAGGAGATCATTGAGAGCATAACAATTTACATAATACATAAGATAAAAGCATAGAGTGCATATTTGTGCAGAGGGCGATATTCTCAACATGCAGAAAGATTCAGGGAAAGGAGTGGCCGGCAATAATCTCCTGAAGAAATACTCTCTGAAGGTCATTTTAACGTTTGCTGGGAGACATAAAGAAGGGGAACCATGGAGGCAAAGAAGTGGAAAGACGAAGAAGTAAGAAAGGAATGCTGGAGGAGAAGGCAGCAGGAAGGGTTGGAGGAAGGAGAGGGTTACAGAGGGAGAGATTGAGAGAAAGAGGAAGAAGAAACAAAAAAAAGGGAGTGAGAAAAAGGTCATTCAAGTGCGGTTGAGACCAGTTGCAAAATAGAAGATTGCCTACTTGAAGAGTTGGATGGGATCTGAGGGGGACCTCTAACGCCCAGAGAGAGGTGAGCACCTGGAATGCACTGCAGAGGGTGAGGGTGGAAACAAAGTCACTGGTAGGATTTAAGAAGTGTCTAAACGAGGAGATGAGTTGTGTAGAAACCCAAGGCCAAGTGCTGGAAAATGGGATTAACAAGGATGAATCTGATGAGCCGAATGGCCTGTTTCCATGCTGCCTGACTTTATGACTGTAAGATTACCTCCATTTGTTCAGGCATTTTGAACAAGCTTACTCCAGAGAAGTTTGACAAGCTATGCCTTGAGCTCCTCGATGTGGGTGTAGACTCAAAACTGGTCCTAAAACGGATCATTATACTGATAGTAGAAATGCTGTCAGTAAAATACTGACCTGGCTCAAAGAGCTAGGAATAAGGAAGATAGACCCAAAATGTTGGAATAACTCAATGGGACTGGCAGCATCTCTGGAGAGAAGGAATGGGTGACGTTTTGGGTCGAGGCCCTTCTTCAGACTGAGAGTCAGGGGAAGGGAGAGATACCGAGTTAAGGAAGTGTCAGGTGTGAGAACGAGACATCATAGGGGCTGCTGATCAAGGAAAATGTAGAATGGATCTCTGTTAGCTTGGAGAAGGTAACAACAAAGCAAACAGAGATAAAATGGACAGTCAGACTGGTCAGAGAATTGGGAAGCGGGAGGGATGGAGAGAGGGGGAGAGCAAGGGTTACTTGAAGTTAGATGAGTCAATATTCATACCGTTGGGGTGTAAGCTGACCAAGCGAAATATGAGGTGCTGTTCGGATCCTTTTGGTATCTATCAACCCAATGATTGCTAATACAAGGAAACAGAGAAACAATCTGAAGAAGGGTCTCGACCCAAACATCTTCTTTGTCTTTTCTCCCGAGATTCTGCCTGACCTGCTCTTACTCCAGCATTTTGTGTCTACGTTTGGGGGAAACAGAATACTCTATTTACCCTTGCATTCACCATCAAGCTCGAGTGAAATAGGTTCCTCTTTCTCCTCTGCCTTAATGCATAATAAACCTAACCTCAGCATAACCCCAGCAAGTCCTTGTGCCACTTATCTGTGCCCATTGACTGGCATTTTCAATCCTGTGCCAAACCAGGGAGCGTTTGTGAGCTAGAGTCCGGGAATTCACATGATGCATTGCTATCATGTCTCACTCTAAGCTAATAGACCAAGAGCTCAACAACATCCAGGACCAAACAGTCTGCTTGACTGGAACCTCCCTCACCATCAATCGCTCCACCACTGACACACTGTCGTTCGTAAGTTAATGGGTTATAGGAGCAGAATTAGGCCATTCGGCCCATCTTGTCTACTCCACCTTTCAATCATGGCTTATCTATCCTTCTCTCTCAACCCCATTCTCCTGCTTTCTCCCCATAATCCCCGTCACCCTTACCAATCAAGAATCTGTCAATCTCCACCTTAAAAATACCAAATGATCTGGCCTCCACAGCCTTCTGTGGCAATGAATTCCACAGACTCACCACCCTCTGACTAAACAAATTCTTCCTCCTCTCCTTTGTAAAGGTAAGTCCTGTTATTCTGAGGCTATGGCCTCTGGTCCTACACTCTCCCAATAGTGGAAATATCCTCTCCACATCCACAGTATCCAGACCTGTCATTGCAGGGTGTGATATACACAAAATGCACACATCCGTAGACTCGCCATGGCTACACTGACACCAACAACCAAACACACATCTATCAGCAATAAAATGGACAAGGGTAGCAGATAGATGGGAGCACTGCCACGCCAAGTCTCTAAGTCACACATAGTCCTGTCTTGGGAGGATATGATCAGTCCTTCTTCATCACTGTTTCTACATCCTGGAGCTCCCTCCCCAACTCTGATCAAGAAGGCTCACCAGCGTCTCTTCTTCCTGAGGAGACTGAAGAAGGTCCATCTGTCTCCTCAGATCCTGGTGAACTTCTACCGCTGCACCATCGAGAGCATCCTTACCAACTGCATCACAGTATGGTATGGCAACTGCTCTGTCTCCGACCGGAAGGCATTGCAGAGGGTGGTGAAAATTGCCCAACGCATCACCGGTTCCTCGCTCCCCTCCATTGAGTCTGTCCAAAGCAAGCGTTGTCTGCGGAGGGCGCTCAGCATCGCCAAGGACTGCTCTCACCCCAACCATGGACTGTTTACCCTCCTACCATCCGGGAGGCGCTACAGGTCTCTCCGTTGCCGAACCAGCAGGTCCAGGAACAGCTTCTTCCCGGCGGCTGTCACTCTACTCAACAACGTACCTCGGTGACTGCAAATCACCCCCCCCCCCCCCCCCCCGGACACTTATTATTATTTATTCAAATCATTTGCTATGTCGCTCTTCCAGGGAGATGCTAATGCATTTCATTGTCTCTGTACTGTACACTGACAATGACAATGAAAATTGAATCTGAATCTGAATCTGAACAACACTGTGGGAGCACCTTCACTAAAAGACAGCAGGGTTCAAAAGGGTGGCTCACCACCACACTAACCAAGTTAGGGATGAGCAACTATTATTGGCTTTACCAGCGACCTTCTGGTCATCTACAATGAATGAAAACAAATTGGGTCATACCTATATTGCACAGTTCCAGGGTGCGGTGGGGCAGCTTCAACAGCACTGAAAGATTCAACGCCATTCAAGACCTGTTTACTGGCGCTTCATGAGTCATCTTAAACACTTGTTCCCTTCTCCAATAGGGCTTAGTGTGTGCAGAGTATATAGAATATTGTTCAGCTTTGGAAACTTAGTAAGAGCTAGAAAACCATGTTCTATTTAGTTCACAACTTATAATATACTTTGCGCGCTTCAATTCAACATGATGTGTGATAATATTCAGCACATTAACCACATATCATGCCATCCACTGCTTTGCACGTCTCAAAGAAAAGGGTGTCCATAACTGATCCCTACACACCTCTGCCCCGGGCAGCAGAGGTACACAGTCATCCCAGTCAGTAGAGGTGCACGTGGAAATCAAGTGCAGAAGAGTATTAGCGTTGATTGCAACCCTATGCCACCCCATTCTCTCACTCTAGAAGCCTTATGTTCATAAGACCAATTATATTGCCTTACTGCACTCTACAAGAGGAAAGAAACCTTAGTTATTGACAAAGAGTCGTGTTGTGTGGAAATTACCCACTGTTCCAGTGGGCACCTGCCCTTATTAATCCCATCTTAAATTGGCAGGGTGGGGGGAGGTGGTTGTGTAGGTGGAACTCTTCCTGCCTTACAACACTCAAAAAGAGAAAAGAGGAAAGAGGCCTCTTGCGGATGACACAAAGTTGGGTGGCAGTGTGAGCTGCGATAAGGATGCTAAGAGGCTGCAGGGTGACTTGGAAAGATTGGGTGAGTGGGCAGATGCATGGCAGATGCAGTATAATGTGGATAAATGTGAGGGTATCCACTTTGGTGGCAAGAACAGGAAGGCAGATTATTATCTAAATGATGGCAGATTAAGAAAAAGGGGAGGTGCAATGAGACCTGGGTGCCCTTGTACATCAGTCACTGTAAGTAAGCATGCAGGTCCAGCAGGCAAGTAAAGACAGCTGTTGGCCTTCATTGAGAGAGGATTTGAGTTTAGGAGCAAGGAGGTCCTACTGCAGTTGTACAGGGCCCTGGTGAGACCGCACCTGGAGTATTGTGTGCAATTTTAGTCTCCTAATTTGAGGAAGGACATTATTGCTATTGAGGGAGTGCAGCGTAGGTTCAACAAGTTAATTCCCGGGATGGCGGGACTGACATATGATGAAAGAATGGGTCGACTGGGCTTATATGCTGGGACCCCAGCTATTTACAATATATATTAATGATCTGGATGAGGGAATTGAAGGCAATATCTCCACGTTTGCGGATGACACTAAGCTGGGGGGCAGTGTTAGCTGTGAGGAGGATGCTAGGAGACTGCAAGGTGACTTGGATAGGCTGGGTGAGTGGGCAAATGTTTGGCAGATGCAGTATAATGTGGATAAATGTGAGGTTATCCATTTTGGTGGCAAAAACAGGAAAGCAGACTATTATCTAAATGGTGGCCGATTAGGAAAAGGGGAGATGCAGCGAGACCTGGGTGTCATGGTACACCAGTCATTGAAAGTAGGCATGCAGGTGCAGCAGGCAGTGAAGAAAGCGAATGGTATGTTAGCTTTCATAGCAAAAGGATTTGAGTATAGGAGCAGGGAGGTTCTACTGCAGTTGTATAGGGTCTTGGTGAGACCACACCTGGAGTATTGCATACAGTTTTGGTCTCCAAATCTGAGGAAGGACATTATTGCCATAGAGGGAGTGCAGAGAAGGTTCACCAGACTGATTCCTGGGATGTCAGGACTGTCTTATGAAGAAACTGGATAGACTTGGTTTATACTCTCTAGAATTTAGGAGATTGAGAGGGGATCTTATAGAAACTTACAAAATTCTTAAGGGGTTGGACAGGCTAGATGCAGGAAGATTGTTCCCGATGTTGGGGAAGTCCAGGACAAGGGGTCACAGCTTAAGGATAAGGGGGAAATCCTTTAAAACCGAGATGAGAAAAACATTTTTCACACAGAGAGTGGTGAATCTCTGGAACTCTCTGCCACAGAGGGTAGTTGAGGCCAGTTCATTGGCTATATTTAAGAGGGAGTTAGATGTGGCCCTTGTGGTTAAGGGGATCAGAGGGTATGGAGAGAAGGCAGGTACGGGATACTGAGTTGGATGATCAGCCATGATCATATTGAATGGCGGTGCAGGCTCGAAGGGCCGAATGGCCTACTCCTGCACCTAATTTCTATGTTTCTATATTCACTTGAATTTAGAAGGTTGAGACGGGATCTGATAGAAATATAAAATTCTTAAAGGATTGGACAGGCTAGATGCAGGAAAAATGGACCCGACGTTGGGGGAGTCCAGAACTAGGGGCCTAGGCAGGGTAGGGAAGGACTGGAAAGCCATCATAAATTAAGAATAAGGGGTGGGCCATTTAGGACTGAGATGAGGAATCATTTCTTCACCCAGAGAGTTGTGAATCTGTGGAATTCTCTGCCACAGAAGGCAGTGGAGGCCAATTCGCTGGATGTTTTCAAGAGACAGTTAGATTTAGCTCTTAGGGCCAAGGGAATCAAGGGATTATGGGGATAAACAGGAACGGGGACTGATTTTAGATGATCAGCCGTGATCATATAGAATGGTGGTGCTGGCTCGAAGGGACGAGTAGCCTACTCCTGCACCTATTTTTCTATGTTTCTATGTTTTATGTTTCAATGAGCCACCCCCCATTTGAAGACTGCAGTGTTTTAGGTGAAGGTGCTGAAGGAGGACTGGTCATATTCTCCCAAGACAGGATGGTGTGTGATTTGGAGACTTGCGGGTGGTGAAACCCCCGAGCTCCCTGGAGAATGCTGATTGCCGTTATTATTCAGCAACAACCACCGACCTCTCATGGAAACACTCCCTCAATAGCAAGAACGTCCTTCCTCAAATTAGGAGACCAAAACTGCACACAATATTCCAGGTGCAGTCTCACCAGGGCCCTGTACAACTGCAGTAGGACATCCTTGCTCCTATACTCAAATCCTCTCGCTATGAAGGCCAACATGCCATTTGCTTTCTTCACTGCCTGCAGTACCTGCATGCTTACTTTCATGCTTGCTCTCCCTTCCATTCCCATAGCAGAGCTGTGCTCTGTGCGAGCCAGTTGCTACGCAAGTCAAAATATTTCATCCACTTGAGTTACTCGCCTCGACTTGATGTGCGGCCAGGCTTGGCACATCGTATCCTTATCGAATGACACAGCTTGAGAAGCTGCCTCTGTAAAATGACTGTTTGTTCCCGTCCTCATGACCAGTGTTTATATTTTAAGTGTCAGAAATTGAATCACCTTTGAAATGCTATAATTACACTAATCTGGGACTGGTGCTATTTCTATTAGCAGCTCAGAACAGGATGGGTAGGAGAAGCTTAATATGGTTATGGAAGGAGCTTTCCTTCAAAGCAGGTTCCTAAAACCAATCTGCCCTGCCCCAAAGGCAGTCTTCACTTTCCTCCAACCCCAGCCCTCCTGCATTATAGTTTTCTCTTTAGTTCTTAGCTTTGCACTAATGACTCTGACCCTTCTCATTATCTCTAACAGAGGACATCCCGAAGGGTTCGACAACTGAGGCTATGTAGTTAGAGCTCAAAATAAGAAAGGTACAATCATTCTAATGGGATTGTACTACAGGCCGCCCAATAGCCAGAGGACAGATATCTGGACATATTATGGAGAGATGCAAGTGCATTAGAATGGATGACTTTAACTCCTCCAATATTGACTGTCCTTACTTGGTTCAAAAGGCTTAGATGGGGATGAATTTGTTAGGTGCATCCAAGGGGATTTCCTAAAACAGTGCGTCAATAGTCCAGCACAAGGAGGGACTATTCTGGACCAGATATTGGGAAAAGTGCCCAGTCAGGTGACTGGTATTTCAGTGAAAGAGCATTTTGGGGATATTGATCACAACTCCACAGGTTTTAAGGAGACACAAGGAACCGCAGTTGCTGGAATATTGAGTAAACACAAAGTGCTGGAGTAACTCAGCAGGTGAAGCCTCCCCTATCCTTGTCCCCCACAGATGCTGCCCGACCCACTAAGTTACTCCAGCACTTTGTGGTTACCGTACATTTTAAGATTGTTTTGTATAGGGATACGTCTGGATGTTGGAGGAAGGTACTTAATTGGAGTAACAGAGATCACAATGTCATTAGGCAGAAGCTAAGGAGAGTAAATTGGGAGCAGTTGTTATTAGCTATGTCCACATATGACTTGTGGGAGTCGTTTAAAGGCCAGTTGATCAAAGTTCAGGACTGGCATATTCCACTAAGGACAAGGGATAAGGTATAGCAAGGTAAGGGATGACCAAAGAGATGGCAAATTTGGACATAAATGTAGTTGGTTAGTAAATTTTTAGACAACATCAGCTTTTCGGATATTGTGATCTGTATTACCACACCTGGAGTTGCGGACTGTGAGGAAGGATGTCAAAGTATGCAGTGCGATATAGATCAACCTCAGAAATGGGCGGAAAACTGGCAGAGGGAGTTTCATCCGAACAAGTATGAAGTGCTGTACTTTGGGAGGTCGAATATGAGGGGAGGGTATATACGGTTAATGACAACACCCTTAACATCATTGATTTGCAGAGAGATTTTTGTGTGCCCTTTCCCGGGCTGTATCTCGCAATGACTCTTGACTCTGTGTTGACGAGAATGCACTAAAGCAGAATATGAGCTGTTTACTTCTACCATTACCACACCTAGATTAGATTACAGCTCAAGGGAATGACACCAGCGTGTCTCCAGTGTTTCACTTACATTAATGGTTTAATACCACCTTGGGAAAATCAAAAAGTTGTTTTAGTTTGGAAAGAGTGAGTCTCGATTTTGAGATAGGTTTTTCAATGTTATGGGATTGAAAACCCCAGAGGACTGATTAAACTATCCACCTGTGAGGGGAAACTGCTGAGATTAGTGGCTTACTCGAAAGACTAGCAATGCAGCACACTCTCAGACAAGACTTTTATTCATATCCATGATGTCTATCATTGTTGGTAATCCCTAGCGTTCCTTGGGAGTGTTGATGAATCACTGTTTGAACCTCTGGGGGAAAGGACTCCATTCATGGCCAGATTTTGAGTTCCTGGATGTAGATGCCATTGTCAATGGAGAAATTATACATTTCTAGGTTTATACAATACGAAGTGGAAGAGTGGAACTCACAGAGAGGGGGCAAATGAAAGGCTGTCAAAACTAATTCATCGCTCCAAAACCTGCGCCACATTTTGCTGACATAAAGTACTCAAATTATGGCACGAAAATTTAAAATCATTCATGAATGAACAGTGTCATTGGAAGGAGTGGGCGTTGAAAGAGAGCAGATGGAGGGGACCTAAGAACATCAGAAGGAGAATCAGGAGAAGGTTGTCCATCTCCTTGAGCTTGCTCCACCATTCATCAAGGCTGATCCTCTGATGCAGCACCATTTTCCGCACTATTCTCATATCCTAGGATTCCCTTTAAAGCCCAGGAAACGATCAATCTTCATTTTGGACATACACATGACTAAGCCTCCACAACTCTCTGGGATAGAGAATTCACACCATTAACCACCCTCTGAATGAAGACGTTTAGCTTAGTTTAGTTTAGTTTAGTTTAGTTTAGCTTAGATTAGTTTAGTTTAGTTTAACTTAGTTTAGTTTAGTTTAGTTTGAAGAAGGGTCTCGACCCAAAACGTCACCCATTCCTTCTCTCCATAGATGCTGTCTGTCCCTCTGAGTTACTCCATCTTTAGGTTAGTTTAGGTTAGTTTAGATAAACTAAGCAGAAACAGGCCCTTTGTTCTTCTGAATCCGCGTCGACCAGTGACCACCCCATACACTGGTACTATCTTACACACTAGGGACAATTTAACAATTACCGAATTACCAAAGCCAATTAACCTATAAACCTGCACGTCTTGGGAGTGTGGGAAGAGACCAGAGCACCTGGAGAAAACCCATGTGGTCACAGGGAGAATGTACAAACTCCATAGAGAGAGCACCCGTAGTCAGGATCGAACCCGGGTCACTGGCACTGTGAGGCAGCAACTCAACCTCTGCGCCACTGAGCCGATTTCCTCTCACCCTTCAAAACTGTAAGAATACAGTCCTAGTCGAAATCTCATAGTAAATCTTCTACATCGAATCTCCATAGAAATGTCATCCTTTGTTATGTAAGGCGACCAAGCCTGTGCACACGATTGCTAGTGAGGAATCGCCAGGATGCTACACATTTGCAAAAGACTTCTTTCATCACGCAATCAAACCCTTATGTTAAAAGGTGAGTCTGGATAGAAAATTGCTTCCTTAGCAGGTTTACCAAATATAAACTGGAAACATAAATATAGAAAATAGGAGCACGAGGAGGTTATTCAGCATTTTGAGCCCGTCCCACCATTCAATATGATCAGGGCAGTTCACCCAGATGATTACCCTTTTTTCTTTTCTCCCAATATCCCTTGATCTTATCGAACTTTATCTAACGATGTTGAATATATTGAATTACTTGGTCTCAACTACTTCCACTTTTTTGGTGAAGAAACTTCTTTTCATCTCAGTGGTAATTGGTTTACTTCATATCCTTAGGCAGCAAGTAATTGCAGAGTTGTGAACGCAGCCCAGTCTGTCACGCAAACCAGCCGCTTCCCCCCCCCCCCCCCCCCCCCCCCCCCCCCCCCCCCCCTTCCTGCCCCATCAACTCTGTCTGCACTTCACCCTGCCTTGGGGAAGCAACCAACATAATCAACTCACACTTCAGTCATTCTACCTTCTCCCCTCTACTAACTGGGCAGAAGGCACAAACATTTAAAAGGACCTACCACCAGATTCAAGAACAATTTCTAATTCTCTGTTATCAGACTCCTGAACAGAACTCTCATAAGTGAAGGCTGTATTCGCGATCTCCCATCCTACCTTGTTTTGGCCCTTGCATTTTTTTAATCTGCACTTCCTCTGTCACTGTAACACTACATTCGGCATTCTGTTTCCTTTCCTTTTTGGGGGTCTGGCATGTGGGATCAGTGGACTATTCCTGTAGACTTGCTAACCGTGAATGTGCTTGGGTATGGCAATATTCTATTGGGCTGTTTGTGTGAAAATAATTTCACTGTGCATTTGCACTTCGCACATGTGACAATCAAAGCACCATTGAACCATTGAACCATCAAAGATCATCCCTTAGTTTCCTGGGCTCCAAGAAATAATGTCCTAGCCTGCCCCACCCCTCCCTGTGGCTCAGGCCCACAAGTCCTGGCAACATCTTCGTAAATCTTCTCTGCACTCTTTCCAGCTTAACAACATTTTTCCTGTGGCAGGGTGACCAAAATTGAACAGTACTCCAAATGCGGCCTCACCATCGTCTTGTACAACACAACATCCCAACTTCTATACTCAATACCCTGACTGATGAAGGCCAATGTACCGAAAGCCTTCTTGACCACTCTATCTACATGTGGTGCCATATTCAGGGAACAATGTACCTGCATTCCTTGATCCCTCTGCTCTACAACACTCCCCAGAGCCCTACCATTCACCGTGATGGTCATACTTTGGTTTGACTTCCCAAAATACAACACCTCACGCTTATCTGTATTAAACTCCATTAACCATCCCTAGGCCACTTGACCAACTGATCAAGATGCTGCCGTATTTTTTGATAACCATCTTCACTTTCTATGATATCACCCACTATCACCAGATATCACCATTAGTGTTATCTGCAAACTTACTAATCGTACCTTGTATACTCTCATCCATATTATTGAGATAAACCAGTAAAGCCATGGGCCCAGCCCCGCATCCTGAGCATCCCACTAGTCACAGGCCTCCAGTCCAAAACACAAACTTCCACCATCACCCTCTGCTTCCATCCATGAAGCCAATTCTCCATCCAACCCACTACAATGTGAGTGGTACATTAACCCAGAACTCAGCTACAACCCCACCCCTTACGACCCCATAAGAACCAGTGAGTCAGAACCCTCCCAGCCGAGTCCCTTCCAGCCAAATATAGATTCCTTCCTCACCCCCGCCTGGCTTTCCCTCTCCCTCCATCCCTCCCCCTTCCCAAATCTCCGACCAGTCTGACTGTCCCTGATTACATTTTATCTTGTTTGCTTTGTTGTCACCTTCTCCTAGCTAACAATGATCTATTCTACATTTTCCTTGATCTGCATCTCTTTTGATGTTTCGTTTTCACACCTTACCCTTCCTTATCTGTGTCTCCCTCTCCCCTGACTCTCAGTCTGAAGAACCGTCTTGACACGAAATATCACCCATTCCTTCTATCCAGAGATGCTGCGTGTCCCGATCAGTTATTCACGCATTTTGTGTCTATCTTTGGTGTAAACCAGCATCTGCAGTTCCTTTCGACACACTTACCCCCACCCACACCCTCAACTGATAGATGTTGTCCCCACACACACACAATGGACATCTAGAAACTCTCTAACACACACTCACACACTTATACTGTATATGCACAAACACATTCTTACATGGACAGACAGCAGACACATACACACATTCTCAAACACATACATTCTGACACAGACAGGTGCGCACACACACTCATGTGTTTGTGCATGCATTATACCTTCTCATGTAGACAGACATGCGCACATTCTCACATGGACGGACATATACACACACGCGCATGCGCACACACACACATGTCCCCACATGGACAGGCACATTCTCACATGAACAAGCGCACACAGGTATACAAACACACGCTTACATACATTTTCATACACACTCACATTGAGACACACTTGCACATGTGCACGCACACACACATATTTTCCCACATGGACAGACACATTCTCACATGAACACAGACCCGCACATACACACACTCACGCATTTTTACACGCATTAACTCTACACAGGTGCACACACATTCTCACATGGACAGCACACACACACACAAACACTCTCACAGAGACAGTCACACACCTAATTATACACAAAACACACTCACTCCAAAACACACAGCACATTCTTATGCTCACTCGCAGCCACACTCCTACCCATATGAGTACACTCTCTCACACAAACACATTTACACATATTCTCACACTTATACACTTCCACATATACATAATCACAGGGATGTGCACACACCCGCACATACACGTGGACTTACTGTATTGCCAAATCTGGAGGAACCGCCACACCAGAGGTGGTTACGGAGCCATGCAGGTAGGGTAGGGGTGGTGGGACGGGGGGTCATAGAGGGTTTTCAAAGTGACCATGAAAACGTTAAAACAGGGCTTTGCCAGACAGGTAGACAATGAGGGCCGGCATGTGCGTGGGTCGATGTGTAAATGGGACGAATACACGGCAGCAGAGCATATGGAGGATGACTGCCACAGGAGCATTGGAACCAGCCAGGTCTGGACCCAACAAGGTCACAAGCACAATCTCATTGCAAGCAGGATATCAAAGCTGTCAACTCCCATTTACTTCCACCAAGATCATTCTTTGAAGTGCTAAGGAAAGCAGCCTATTTCTTTCCATCTCATGGTTCAGCCCAGTGCTCTGGCCTGTTCATTATGATGCATGTGATTGCAGTGGCACTATGATGATCCCAGTGAAATGGGTTCCGATTCTGCTACTCAAGGTAAACAGCAGCTTAGTTTTGTAACTAAGTTTTGTAATCTATGTCATTGGCTGCACAAATCCAGAACCAGACTCCATTCAGTTTGAGGAGTTTGCTATCTACGTCACTGCAAAATAAAGAGCCTGCAGCACTATTTATATCAATGGGTTTCCTATCTGCGTTGTTGTATTTCTGAACATAATAAAGGTTCTCGATAACAAGCCTTTTATTGCTTGTCAATGTTCTCTTCCTGTCCTCCTCCTCTCTGAAGGCGATGATTCATTGTTGGGATATAGCTGTGGCAACCATCTGCGACCACCTCTATAACCTGTATACATGCATGAAGCTTCAGAGTGACTGTACATACACACACACACACACACACACACACACACAGAGACATGCGCACATATGCACGCATGCACACATGCAATGTGGAGGTCCCACCAGATTTGGCAATACAGTAAGTCCACATGTATGTGCGGGTGTGTGCACATCCCTGTGATTATGTACATGCGGATGTGTATATGTGTGAGAATATGTGCACACGTGCACACACGGCAAAGTGGTGCTCGGCGGCAACATGGGCCTCTCCAGCAACGGGAGCCTCGGTGGCGGTGGAGCCTCGCGGTCGATGAGCGTGAGTGGGGGAGGGGAAGACAATGGGGACCTGGCATGGGGAACCAATGTGAGGGATGGTGGGAGAACAAAGGGGGGCCCTGTGTGGGGGAGGGGGGGGGGGCTTTGTTTAGAATCCTCTGTCCAGGGGATAAGTCTGTGTTTGTTTGTTTGTTCATTTGTTTCGGTGAAGGCGATGTGCACACGGCAGCCAGCCAACAGTTGCTTGTCTTTTTCTTTTTGTTTTCATTTTTAATTTCAAGTTTTTGTGTACCTTGTGTGTTGTGACTGTCGGCAGACCAATTTCCCTCCGGGGATGAATAAAGTTTTATCGTATCATATCGTATCATATGCATATGCACGCACATACGCATACACATCCATGCACACACACAAGCCGTGACACATGCAAGTGCACCCCATACACACCTATACGCACAGACACACTCGCACAGTCTCATATATGCGCAATCTCAGTCACACACATACGTACAGACCTTCAGTCTGTAGAAGGGTTCCGACCGAAAGGTCACCTATTCTTTTTCTCCAGAGATGCTGCTTGATCTGTTGAGTTACTCCAGCATGTTATGTCTATCGTCGGTGCAAACCAGCATCTGCCATTCCTTCCCACACCATCTGTATTGGTATTAGTATATTATTGTCATGTGTACAGAGATAGTGAGATACTTGGTTTTGCTTGCCATCCAGACACATCATCTACCACGCATGAGCACATCAAAGAGTGCAAAAGAGAAAAGAAACGAAGTGCAGCTTATAGTGTTTCAGCTACAGGGAAATCGCAGATTAAAAAAAGTGCATTGAAGTAGATAGGAAGATCGGGTAATTCATCCCTCACATGTGAGAAGCCCGTTCAAGAGTCTGATAACAGCGGGGAAGACATTTCCTATTTTCTTGTGTTTGTTGTGGTGCGCAGAGCAACATGTAGCTCAGACCGGTAGATTGAGGTTAGATGACAAACCCTGGTCTGCAAGCAGAATGAAGGCAGATGAGAAGTTGGAGGGAAATATTGTTGTCAAAGGGAGCAAGTTAGCAGCCAGCACCAGCAGGTACACACAAAAGAGAGAGGAAAGACTGATGGGTTCAACTGCATTATTTCAACCCTGGAGCTACACAGGTAAGGAGGATGATATCAGGGCGTGGATTGGCTCGAGGGACTGGGATATTATAGCCAGAACAGAAACATAGCTGATAAAAATTAAAATATATGCAATACAGCAAGCAGCACAAGGTGATGTGAAGTTGCACCAGGTAAACAGATTTAGTAATCTTGCTTAGGGGGAAGCATTATCAAGCATACTGGGCTATTCTCCAAATAACACAGCAGAGTCAGAGCTTAATATCTCATCCATATAATACCACCTCCACCAATCACCAATTCATCAAACAATTCACCTATTTCTACAAATGCACCGTGGAAAGAATCTTAACTGGATGCATGACGGCTTGACATGGCAGCTGCTCTGTCCCCAAGACTACAAGAAAGTACAGAATTATGGACACAGCCCAATCCATCGCACAAAGCAGACTCCCCACCCAATGACTCCATCAGTCTGAAGAAGGGTCTTGACCCGAAACGTCACCCATTTCTTCACTCCAGAGATGTTGCCTATCCCGCTGAGTGACTATAGCATTATGTGTCTATCTTCGGTATAAAGCAGCATCTGCAGTTCCTTCCTGTACACCTCTCGCTGCCTCGGGTAAGCAGTCAGCATAATCTAGAATCGCTCACACCCTGGTCATTCTCTCTTCTTCCATCTTCCGCCGGGAAGATATGCAAAAGTTTAAAAGTACGTTTCACCAGGTTCGAACAGCCTCATCCCTGCTGTTATCAGACTTTTGAATGGGCCTCTCCTATGTCATGGATGTATTCCCGATTTTTCCAATCTTGCTCTTTTTTAAATCTGATCGTTCTCTGTAACTGTAGCACTATATTCTCCCCTCTGCTTTCGTTCTCTTCCTGTTTTATTCACGTTTGGTATGATTGCCCTCATAAATGATATCATCTGCCCGGAAATCAAGCAAAACAAAGTGCACATGTCAATAATAACCAATATTAACACCAATAACAAACACTCGTCAATTTTTAAATGTAAAATTATGCCACCACTCTAATCTATAAATGAGAGGAGTCTGGAATTACTGACAGTGCATTAAGATTATGGGCATCCGTATTTAATATGAGTATCTTTTTCAAAGATAATTTAAAATATGTATATTTTAAGTCTTGGACTGGATGCAAGTGTGAGGGTTTTATCAGCGAAGGGATGTAGTGCAAGCCGTTCATTCCCACTCAGAATTAATAGTTTAATAGAGATGGATATTTATACAAATTATCTGTAATGAGCTAAAGCTCAGCAAGCAGTTAAGCAAACATGCAGTAAAATTATAAATTGCTCAGAGTAGCCAGCCACTTGGTGAGAATAATCAGAGAAAAGAACAATGTTGTATCCAAAACTGTGTTGCACGCCTGCATTAAATGTTGTTTTACAAAATAAAAATACAGAACATGTTATCAGATTGTTACCGAGTGTACAGGTGAATGGTAGAATGTGGGTCGATTAAAATGGGGGTAAGTCAAGTATTAATGTGAATGGGTGCTTGGTGGTTGGCACAGGTTTGGCTGAAGGGTCTGTTTCCATGTAGTGTGAATCCATGACTCGATGTTATTAAATTCACTAGAACTAATGGTTCAAAGGTTCTTGTATTAACTCGTGTACCAAGGTATAGTGAAATTCTTTTTTTTTGCATACATATCAGTAAGATTATTGTCATACATGAGTACAATCCCCGATTAAATATCAAATACATGGAAACAGCCATTTTCAAAGTCGAGTGGCACACAGGTACCAAACAACTCTGGTGACCCGGGTTCAACCCTGACCGCCCAATGCTGCCTGTGTGGAGTTTTTACGTTCTCCCTGTGATTGTTTTTGCAGTTATGCTGTGACTGTTGCTGTTTTATTTTCCTTCAGGATGCTCCGGTTTCTTCCCACATCCCAACCAAATTTTGATTAGTTGAAGGGTACTGAAGAAGGATCCCGACATAAAAGTTGCACATCCATGTTCTCCAGAGATGTGTAGGGAAGAACTGCAGATGCTGGTTTAAATCGAAGATATACACAAAATGCTGGAGTAACTCAGTGGGACCGGTAGCACCTTTGGAGAGAAGGAATGGGTGACATTTCAGGTCGAGCCCCTTCTTCCAGAGATGCTGTCTGACCCACTGAATTATTCCTTGTGTCTTATTTGTAAACCAGCATTTGTAATTCTTTGTGTCTACAATGGCTGATTACTTAAGTGATTTGTTTAAGTTTAGATGTATTATTGTCAGATGTACCAAGGTACACTGAAAAGCTTTGTTTTGCAAGTTATATAAAACAGATCACATAAACCATATATGGGTACAATTAGTTCAAACTCAAGTACAATAGATAGAGCAAAGGGGAAGATACAGAGAGCAGAATATAATTCTCAGCGTTGTTTATTGTAGCACATCAATTCCGTACACAAAGTCCAGTGTCCTGAATGGAGTAGAGATGAACCAAACTGTAGAAACAAAGAACTGCATATCCTGGTTCATTCACAAAGTGATGGCGAAACTCAGCAGTTCAGGCAGCATCTCTGGAGAACATGGATAGGTGATGTTTCAGTTTGAGACACATATTCAGACTGATTGCGGGAGGGGAAAGCTGGAAATTGGAAGAGAAGGGACAAAGCGTGGCAGGTAATAGGTTAACACAAGTTAGGGGGGGGGGGGGGTGGGGGTTGGTTGATAGGCATAAGGTTTAGTTTAGTTTAGTTTAGAGACACGCCGCGGAAAGAGGCCCTTCGGCCCACTGGGTCTGCGCCGACGAGCGATCCCCGCACGTTAACACTATCCTACATCCACTAGGGACAATTTTTATATTTACCAAGCCAAATAACCTACAAACCTGTACGTCTTTGGAGTGTGGGAGGAAACCGAAGATCTTGGAGAAAACCCACGCAGATCACAGGGAGTAAGTACAAACTCCGTACAGACAGCACCCGTAGTCAGGATCAAACCCGGGTCTCCGGCGCTGCATTCGCTGGAAGGCAGCAACTCTACCGCTGCGCCACCGTGCCACCCGTAAAGGTTGGAACAAAGACCAGAGATAAGAACGGTAGGTGTGAGACAGGTTTGAAGAGTTGCAGCTAGTGAAGCCAGGGGGGTGAAAGCAGCAGGGAGTGGGGGTGTTTGGAGGGGAGAAATAGGTGGGAGTCCAGGGAGCGGGAGTTAGTTAGAGGTTACCTAAAATTGGAGAATTCAATGTTCATACCATCGGGTACTACTGACTAACTCACTAACATCCATCCTGCCCTCAAATTCACATGAACTATCTCTGACACCTTTCTCCCCTTTTATGTCCCTCCATTACAAGGGACAGACTATCAACTGACCTGCTATAAACCTAACAACTCCCACAGTTATTTGGACTACATTTCCTATCACCCTGCCTCTTATAAAGATGCTATTCCCATCTCTCAATTCCTCCATCTCCACTACATTTTCTCCCAAGATGAGACTTTTCATCCTCATGATTCAAGTCAGGACCCTTATTCAGGCTCTTCTTCAGAGAATAATAATAATAATAATAATAATAATAATAATAATAATAATAATAATAATAATAATAATAATAATAATAATAATAATAATAATAATAATAATAATAATAATAATACATTTTATTGTAATTATAAATACATACAACAACATTTCAGGCGCACTGCCCAAGTGGAGCTCCAACGTATAGGATAAATAATAACGACAATGGAAACAACAAAAACGGTAAGAAAAACGTTGTCAAGTCAGAATGTGCAATATTTCACAGTATAGTGTTGTGGCAGTACAAAATATTGGCTATGGAGTGGGGCGTGTATTCAGTGCAGAGCTCAGAGTGGTGATGGCCTTGGGGTAGAAACTGTTTGTTAATCTTGTGGTGTGTGATTTGATGGACCTGTTACGCTTTCCTGAGGACAGAGGGGCCAACAAGTGATCTGCTGGGATGAGATGAGTTCTTTAGTATGTGTGTTGCCTTCTGCAGGCAACGAGAGCTATAGATCTCTTCCAGGGCAGGCAGGTGTGTGTTGGTGACCTTCTGGGCTGACTCTCTGCAGAGCCTTCTTGTCAGCCGCAGAATTGGTGCCATACCACACCATGATGCCATGTGTCAGGACACTCTCTATGGAGCAACGGTAGAATGGTAGCAGCTGTTGTGGGAAGTTGACTTTCCTGAGTGATCTTAGGAACTAAAGCCGTTGTTGTGCCTTCTTTACCAGGGAGTGCTTGTTAGTTGACCACCTGAGATCTGCAAGATGTGGGTGCCCAGGAACCTGAAACTGGAGAATCTGTCCACTCTTTCTCCGTTATGTGCAGTGGGGGACGGTCACCCTGCTTCTTCCTGAAGTCAATGATGAGCTCTTTTGTTTTTTTTGTATTGAGTGCTAAGTTGTTCTCTGAGCATCAGCCTATTAACCTCTGTACCTCCTCTCTATAAGCTGACTTATCGCCCTCAGTGATCTGCCCCGCCACTGTAATGTCATCTGCAAATTTAATTATGGTGTTCGTGCTGTGGGTCAGTATGCAGTCATAGGTATACAGGGGGTAGAGGAGGGGGCTCAGCACACATCTTGTGAAACTCATGTGCTGAGTATCAGAGTGGGGGAGTGGTGATGTCCCATCCTGACTGACTGTGGCCGGTCCATAAGGAAGTCCTTATTCCATAGGCATCCAAAGGTCCCAAACCAAAACATCACCCATCCTTTTCCTCCAGAGATGGTGCCTGACCCGCTGAGTTACTCCAGCACTTTGTGTCCATTTTCTGTCTATTGTCTCTGGGACATGGTTCAAATTCCATCCCTAAAGCATGAGATTTAAAGAAAAGCCTTGTGTTGGTAACATTGATCATAAGATCATGTGATAGAAGAAGAAATAGGCAATTCGGCCCATCAAGTCTACTCCGCTATTCTATCTCTCCCTCCTAACCTCATTCTCCTGCCTTCTCCCCATAACCCTTGACATCTGTACTAATCAAGAATCTATTTATCTCCGCCTTAAAAATATCCATTGACTTAGCCGCCATAACCTTCTGTGGCAATGAATTCCGCAGATTCACCACCCTCTGACTAAAGAAATTCCTCCTCATCTCCTTCCTAAAGGATGTTCCTTTCATTCTGAAGCTAAGACCTCTAGTCCTAGATTCCCCCACTAGTGGTAACATCCTCTCCACGTCCACTCTATCCAGGCCTTTCGCCATTTGGAAAGTTTCAATTGGGTCCTCCTCATCCTTCTAAACTCCAGCGCGTAGAGGTCCAGTGCCATCAAACACTCATCATATGTTAATCCAATCATTCCTGTGATAAAACTATCCTGTTTATTGGTGCCCTTCCATATGTGATTCTGATTCAGCATTGTTGAAGCAGCATGCCACTAAGTTCAAAGGCAATAAATGCCCGCTTTACCAGAGAGATCCACAGTCGGCGAACACCTCCCCACTCAAGAAAGGTGAGTTAAGAAGGTGACTGGTTCAGCCACACCTGTGTGAAGGTAACAGCACCCACATAGAGGGCTTCTGCTTCTGTGAACCACTGACCCCTGCTGGAGCGTTGGAGATGTGCACGTTGGGTGAGAATGAAATGCAGGCAGGAAAGTGGCGATGGGGACGGTGGAAAAAGTTGATTGAGGTGCCCCACATGGTTGAATGTCTTGCTGGGACACACTCTGAGCTCAAGCCCGAAAATATGCCTCTTTGAATAGGATCTGGAAAACATTGATAGAATGAGACTCCAAGAGTCAATGCGTTGAACAAAAAGCAGTGAGGTAAATTGATTATAGAAGCTATGCAGCTATTTAGAAGCAAAAACATGTAGATAAATGTTTTATAAATGTAATTATCAATATGCCTGCTGACACAAATTGACATATTGAATGATATTATTTATTAATGGTTGTTTAGATTTCATTGCAATTATGATACTAAAAAAATATATTATTTTAATCTCCAAGGGCACAATTAACGTTAAACTGCGTGGAATTCTATTCCGCGGCTCCGGATCCACATTCCAGTCGGAATCCATGACGGATCTTGTACCCAGCAGCCAGCCCTATATTAAAAGTGGTCGAGGCAGCCGACTGAACATCTTTTGTTGCTTAATCCTTCTGAGTTGGCGGGGTCTGAGCGCAGGAGAAGCAGGCACCGGGCAGAGAAGGAAGAGTGCGTCTGAGGATACGTTCCTCACGCTCTGCATGCAGTGGAGTGAGTGAATGTGCAGACGGAAGTGGAGACAGTCCACACTTATTTGGTCATTATTCCAGATCGGTGAATTGAAAGCGACAGCAACGAGAGGGGGGGAAAGTATATATTTTGTATATTGTTGCTGTGTTTCACGGGTAAGTTGCAAATGCATTGATTCTCCCCCCCCCCCGTTTAAATAGCCTGGGTAAAGTTGCAACGGGACAGGGTCATGCAGTGAGTTGTGGTTGCTTTGAGGGTTGTGTATTTAGTTCTCTCGGCTCCGTTGCGTTTTGATTCAGGGGTGGATTTTTTGTTGTTGTTGCATGCTGTTTGTTTTTCTGCATTTTGACGACATTTCTTACTTTCCTTCACCCTCCTGCCTCCTGAAGAAGAAATGGCCGAGCGAATGATGATGAGCCACGGGCGATTCCCCGAAGGACTCAACGGATTACCCGTCCGGCGGATGGCCATGAACCCCTATGCCCAGCACCAGCACTCTTACAGCGGCCTGATGAGCGAGCACCCGGCCGTCGGCTCCTTGTTACATTACCCAGGCGGCAGCAACGTGAACTCCAACAACGGGGCGATGAGGCATCCGATGGTCCCCGGGGGAAGGCAGGCGCCAGTCGGGCACCTGGGCAGCGTCTCCCCGCAGAACATCAGGTACACCACTGGGCAACAACAACAACAGCATCAACAACAACAACAACAGCAGCAGCAGCAGCAGCAGCAGCAGCAGCAGCAGCAAGCGCCGCCGCCTAACCCAGCGCATCCCCAGTACATGGGTCCGCCGGTCCCTGGGAGCAGTCCAGCCGCACAGCTCGCTGCCAGTATGCATTTGCAAAAATTGACCAGTCAGTACTACGGCCACCAGCATCACTATAGCCTTACGGAGCTGCACCCCAACAATGCAATGCAACACCAACAACAACAACAACAACAACAGCAGCAGCAGCAGCAGCAGCAGTACACAGAGATGAGGCATCACAGCCCCGCTATGCCACCTAGCCATCACATGTCTGCTGCAATACTGCCACCTAACGTTATAGACACGGATTTTATTGACGAGGAGGTGCTGATGTCCTTGGTGATCGAGTTCGGCTTGGACCGCATCAAGGAACTCCCCGAACTGTGGCTGGGACAGAACGATATCGACTTAATTGCCGAGTTTGTTTGTAAACAGCAACCCAGCCGGGTGAGCTGTTGAAAAGGAAGAGGGTGCGAGAAGATTTTAACAAAAAAAAAGAGAAATGCAAAAAAAAAACTCCCAGGATCGAGAATATTCTATTTACATTCACATCAGAGAGGAAAAAAAATCTTTTTTTAATTTGCTGTTTCTCCCGCAGAATGTCGGTGATTTTCACCATTGGGTTTGATTACAGATTTCGCAGCACATGTAACCCGTAATAGATGCAACTATTTCTGTTTCGTTTTAAATAGTTTGTTATAAATATTTCTTTTTGATTTTGAAACAAAAGAACCAAAACGATAACTTGTAGACTGAGCCCCTGAAAAATCTCACCCCATCCATAACTTGAAAGGGGGGGGGGGGGTGTACAAGGGTTTGTGGAGATATCTGCTGGGATTTAAAAAAAAAGAGTTAGTTCACCGTTTAAAATAATAATAATAATAAAATCACTGTGTATCGTTTGAATGTTAAGCCAGCTGTGTGGATAAGAGGGTGGTTTTTTTGTTTGGAGGAGAGCGAGCAAGAAAAATCTTCCTCGAAAAGCCTTGAATGCAGTTAACCCGATTTTTGTTTTGAAACGGCATTGATAAAGATCACGCAAAAAAAAAAAGCTGAAGGGATGTGTGATAGGTTTATTGGCTTCATTGCTTTTCTGCAAAAAAAAACTAACTCGCAGTTTAAAGGAAAAAAAATCCTGCCTTTTTTAAAAGAAAGTCCTGTAACTTTAATGACAATCGACTTTCACACAAAGACAACATTCCTCTGGGCTACGTTTCCCAGCCTCCTCCTCCTAGTGAATGTTTGGGCAGTGCAGGCCGGAATGTGTGCGTGTGTACATGTGTTCTTGAGTGTGGGGGTGAAAAACATTTCCCAAAAGTTTCTTTTTTTTTTAAATACTTAATGTTTCTTTGTTTACTTGCCACTACAGTGCTGATTTATAGTTTACAATGATATTCTGTATTGAAGCCATTAGGTGTGGGGGGCTGGGGAGAGAAAAAACATGGACAGTATTTTTTTACAAACGTAAATATTGCAGAAAATGTGTGTTTTCTTAATTTATTATTCAATGCTTTGTTTATTTTGAGAAGGTTATAATAAAGAGCCTGGAGATTATGGTAACTGTAAATGGTCCCGTCCTTTGTCAGAATCCCTGTCTTAAGGCTGTGAACAAAGCTTCAAGTGGACTGACATTCTGCATTGAGTTATTGAGCAACTTTTCTGGCGGGGAGAGTGGGGGAAGGGGAGGAACAGCAAACAAGAGGATTTGAAAGGGGCACACACGGTCAGGAGAATCTTGATTATAAACTCCACGCTGCAGTCAAGCCATCCTCTCTCGTTGTTTTGTGTTTTGCAAGCTACCTCCTGTTTGGTAACTAACAACAATCGGAGGTGAAGAACACATTAGCAATAAACTGTGTGTCCCTGGTTTTGAATCTCCCCCAGTACACTGCTGCGGAGAAAGGGAGCCTCGGCTCTACAGAGGCACAGTTCACTGCCTCCTCCTTGTCTCGAGGTGGTATTCTTTCTCTGAATGGCTGTAGGGTTAAACCTCCCCACGTGGCTTTATTAGTATGCTCTGGGGGGGTGGGGAGAACTCTTAACTGGTTACAGAACAATCTACTAACAACCAGCCTTGCTCTGTTTTCCTCCTTTTTTTCAAGTGTGTTTGCGTTTCTATTGCTGCATGGCAGTGTTGTACGCTTGTGTTTAATCATATTTCCTTTCAATATGTTTGAGTGACTACGAAAGCATATTTTTATTTTTATTTTCTAACGAGCATATGTATGCATTCACCTCTCTGCCTGCCCTGCCTATTTCTGATTCTGATTCTGTGAGTAAGGGTGGCTGATTTTAAAAGTTGCCAGCACAGCGTATTTCAGCATTCAGATTGAGCTGTTGGGGTGTGTGCTGGAGAATTCTGTATTTAATATGTCAATGTGACATATCTCGCCAACCTGTGACTGAGATGTGGAGATGCATTTTGTTGGTTAGAGCGGTCCCGTCTTGAGTAAAGAGTTGGGATACCACATTTTTTTGTTTTTACTGTGAATATTCAGCCCTTTAGTTGCATTTACGGTCTTTTTTTAAATTCTCATTTTTTAACTTTTTGATCGGTTAAATGAGTGTGTGTTAAGTGGTTTTTCACCATTGCCAGGCTGGGATGAGAAGGGAGGGAGACCTTGAGGGTTGCGAAGGGCGGTCTCCACCACCTGCCACGCTGACACAAGATGTTCAGTGCACGTGAATCGCTGTATGCTAAGCTTGGCCTGCACCAGGCTGCGATACACTCAGAACCTGGAGCCAGTGCTCTTCAAAGAACTGGAATGGGATTTATCACCAACCCACCTTGCCTGTCATTGAAGGAAGGGGGAGGGTAGAGGGAGGAGAGAATGAAGTACTAGCCGTTAAACCCACAGAACATAAACCAGTATAGCACAGGAACAGACCCATCAGTACCGAACGTGATGCCAAATGGAACTAATCTCTGCCAACATGTGATCTACATCCCATCGTTTCATGTACCCAACTAAAAACCTCTTAAACGCCACTATCGTAACTGCTTCCATCATCACCTCTGGCAGTGCATTCCTAGCACCCACCATTCTCTAAAAGAAAACTTGACCCACTTAGGGCAGCACAGTGGCGCAAGGGTAGAGTTGCTGCCTTACAGCGCCAGACAACTGCGTTTGATCCTGACTACAAGTGCTGATGCACGCAGTTTGTATGTTCTCCCCATGACAGCATGATGCTCCAGTTTTCTTCCACACACAAAAGACGTACAGGTACACCATTGGGCAGCACGGTAGCACAGCAGTAGAGTTGCTGCCTTACAGCGCTTGCAGTAATCCGGGTTCGACCCCGACTGCGGGTGCTGTCTGTGCGGGTGCTGTCTGTTATCCTCGTGACCTGCGTGGGTTTTTGCCGAGATCTTCAGTTTCCTCCCTCGTTCCAAAGACATACAGGTTTGTAGATTAATTGGCGAGAAATAGTATTGGGTAGGCTAATGGGACTGAAGGATGATAAATCCCCTGGGCCTGATGGTCTGCATCCCAGGGTCCTCAGGGAGGTGGCTCTAGAAATCGTGGACGCATTGGTGATCATTTTCCAATGTTCAATAGATTCAGGATCAGTTCCTGTGGATTGGAGGTTAGCTAATGTTATCCCACTTTTTTAAGAAAGGAGCGAGAGAGAAAATGGGGAATTACAGACCAGTTAGCCTGACTTCGGTGGTGGGAAAGATGCTGGAGTCATTTATTAAAGAGGTAATAATGGGGCATTTGGATAGCAGTAAAAGGATTAGTCCAAGTCAGCATGGATTTATGAAAGGAAAATCATGCTTGACTAATCTTCTGGAATTTTTTGAGGATGTGACAAGTAAAATGGATGAAGGGGAGCCAGTGGATATGGTGTATCTAGACTTTCAGAAAGCCTTTGGTAAGGTTCCGCACGGGAGACTGGTGACTAAAATGAGAGCACATGCTATTGGGGGTAGGGTGTTGACGTGGATAGAAAAGTGGTTGGCAGACAGGAAGCAAAGAGTAGGAGTGAACGGGTCCTTTTCAGAATGGCAAGCAGTGGCGAGTGGAGTGCCGCAAGGCTCGGTGTTGGGGCCGCAACTGTTTACCACATATATTAATGATTTGGAAGACGGAATTAGGAGCAACACTAGCAAGTTTGCGGATGACATAAAGCTGGGTGGCAGTGTGAACTGTGAAGAGGATGTTAGGAGGTTGCAGGGTGACCTGGGCAGGTTGAGTGAGTGGGCAGATGCGTGGCAGATATTATAACATAATACTATATTATCACAGTATAATATAGATAAATGTGAGGTAATCCACTTTGGCGGCAAAAACAGGGGGGCAGATTATTATCTCAATGGGGTTAGATTAGGTAAGGGGGAGGTACAGCGAGACCTGGGCGTCCTTGTACACAAGTCACTGAAAGTTGACGTGCAGGTACAGCAGGCAGTGAAGAATGTTGGCCCTCATAACAAGAGGATTTCAGTATAGGAGTAAAGAGGTTCTTCTGCAGTTGTATAGGGCTCTGGTGAGATCACATCTGGAGTATTGTGTCCAGTTTTTGTCTCGTAATTTGAGGAAGGACATCCTTGTGATTGAGGCAGTGCAGCGTAGGTTCGCGAGATTGATCCCTGGGATGGCGGGACTGTCATATGAGGAAAGATTGAAAAGACTAGGCTTGTATTCACTGGAGTTTAGAAAGATGAGGGGGATATTATAGAAACTTATAAAAGGAATGGACAAGCTAGATGCAGGAAAAATGTTCCCAATGTTGGGTGAGTCCAGAACCAGGGGCCACAGTCTTAGAATAAAGGGGAGGCCATTTAAGACTGAGGTGAGAAACTTTTTTACCCAGAGAGTTTTGAATTTGTGGAATTCCCTGCCACAGAGGGCAGTGGAGGCCAAGTCACTGGATGGATTTAAGAGAGAGTTAGATAGAGCTCTAGGGGCTAGTGGAATCAAGGGATATGGGGGGAAGGCAGGCATGGGTTATTGATTGGGGACGATCAGCCATGATCACAATGAATGGCAGTGCTGACTCGAAGGGCGGAATGGCCTCCTCCTGCACCTATTTTCGATGTTTCTATGGTATAAGTGTAAATTGTCCCTAGTGTGCGGGGGTTGTTGATCGGTGCGGACTCTGGCCGAAGGGCCGGTTTCCGCGCGATATCTCTAAACTAAGGTTTGTAGGTTAATTGGCTTTTGTAAATTGGCCCTAATGTGCAGGATGGTGCTAGTGTACAAGATGATCACTGTTTGGCGTGGACTCGGTGGGCCAAAGGGTCTGTTTCCATGCCCTTCCTCTAAAGTGAGTCAAACGCTCAACCTTTAAACATTTCCCCTCTAATTATTATGGCTATACCCTCTCGTCTTCCATCTTGGGTGAAAATGGTTCTGATTGTCTAATTGATCCATGCCCTCAGCTACCTTTTGAACAGAGCACCTTGTGATTGAGGCAGTGCAGCGTAGGTTCGCGAGATTGATCCCTGGGATGGCGGGACTGTCATATGAGGAAAGATTGAAAAGACTAGGCTTGTATTCACTGGAGTTTAGAAAGATGAGGGGGAATATTATAGAAACTTATAAAAGGAATGGACAAGCTAGATGCAGGAAAAATGTTCCCAATGTTGGGTGAGTCCAGACTTGTGTGTGAGGTTCTGGGGGATTCTGTTTATTCTGTTTATATAGAGGGCGGGGGTAAGGGAAGGTTGCATGCATTCTATGCACCACTTTCTCCACACGCCTGTGCCAATGCAGCCTGATCTGTTGTTGTAGTCGTCAAGTGGAGGAGAAATGAATCCTGTTGCTGCTAGAGGTTGTGCATCCACCCAGTGAGGGAGTTGTGGCTAAAGTCGGGGTGTGTCACTAGACTGGACCTGGTTGACTGTCGCCCCTGCAAAGCTGGAGTCTGGACAGAATGGATACGTGAGCTGTGGTCTTGCAGATTTTCCCATACCAGGTTTGGATGATTGGATCTGCCAGTAAACAAAGACTTCAGGAAGGGTACAGTAATATCATAAGCTCATCTGATCTTTCACCAGCTTCACTTTCTTCCTTGTACTCATACAGCACAGAAGCAGGCCCTTCGACCCAACATCCACGCCAACTCAATTTGGCCCGTATCCCGCAGAACTCATCCAAATGACTTTTAAAACTTGTTATTATACCTGCCTCAACGAGGTGTAATAGTCAAGGGATATGGGGGTGGGGGGGTGGGGGGGGGAGTGGGAGTGTAGCTGTCTCAAACATTTTATTAGCCTTCCCATTTATTGCTTTACACACATGCTAATGTATCTGTTGGATAATGCAGCATCTATGAACTCATAACCTCACATTCAAAAACCCTGGAGCGTATCGTTGCGTCGCAACTTCATTCCCACCTCCTTGCGTATAACCTACTTGAACCCCTCCAATCTGGTTTTCGCCCCCTCCATAGCACAGAAACTGCTCCCCTCAAAGTCCTCAACGACCTCCTCACCTCTGCTGACACTGGTTCCCTCAACATCCTCATCCTCCTCGACCTCAGCGCAGCCTTCGATACAGTGAACCATAACATCCTGCTCACCAGACTCAAAGACCTCGGCATTGAAGGCTCTGCACTCAGCTGGCTCCATTCCTACCTTTCCAACAGATCCCACTTCATCTCTCTCCACAACCACACCTCTGCTACAGCCACAGTCACTCAAGGCGTTCCCCAAGGCTCCGTACTCGGCCCCCTCCTCTTCATCATCTACATCCTCCCCCTTGGTCAGATACTCCGCCACTTCAACCTGGACTTCCACTGTTACGCCGATGACACCCAGATCTACCTCGGCACCAAATCCCCCCACAACCCCCTCCCATATCAACTCCTGTTTGTCAGCTATAAAAACCTGGATGCCACATAACTTCCTCAAACTCAACAGCGATAAGACAGAATTCCTCCTCATAGGCTCCAAAGCCACACTCAGCAAAATCAATAATCCCACTCTCACCATCGACGGCACCACTGTCTCCACATCTCCCCAGGCCCGCAACCTTGGCGTGATCTTTGATTCCACCCTCTCCCTTGAGCCTCACATCCGCCATGTCATTAAAACCTCCTTCTTTCATCTCCGCAACATCGCCAAACTCAGACCCTCTCTCACACCTCCCGCTGCTGAAAGACTCATCCATGCCTTCATCTCCTCCCGACTGGACTATTGCAACTCACTTCTCCTTGGCATCAGCTCCACCTACATCAACCGACTCCAACTGGTCCAGAACGCAGCCGCCCGACTCATCACCCACACCAAATCCTGGCATCACATCACTCCAGTCCTCAAACAACTTCACTGGCTTCCCATCTCCCACCGGATCACCTACAAAATCCTTATCCTCACCTACAAAGCCCTCCACCATCTGGCCCCCCCTTATCTCACTGACCTCCTCTCCCCCTACCAACCCTCACGGTCCCTCAGATCCACATCAGCCGGTCTCCTCTCCATCCACAAGTCCAACCTCAGCAGTTTTGGGGACAGAGCCTTCTCCAGGGCAGCTCCCAGGCTCTGGAACTCCCTCCCCCAACTGATCCGCAATTCCGTGTCCCTCACCATCTTCCAGTCCCGCCTCAAGACCCATCTCTTCACCTCTGCCTATCCTTAGCCCCACGTCCCCCTCCCTTTTCATCTGTGCATTAATTGCCTCATATTGTGTTTTGAATTGAATTCTGTCTTTACTTTGTGTACTAGTCATGTCTCTACTATTTATTTCATTCCCCTTACATGTTTTTCCTCTACCTGCTAAATTTTTGTAAGGTGTCCTTGAGACTCTTGAAAGGCGCCCATAAATAAAATTTATGTGACATACTTTTGAGTCTGAGATACAGCACGGAAACAGGCCCTTCGGCCCATCGAGTCTGCGCTGACCAGAGATCCCCACACACAGGCAATATTTTACACACACTTTACAATTTACAATTATACCAAGCCAATTAACCTACAAACCCCTGTACACCTCTGGAGTGTGGGAGGAAACCAGGAAAAAATCCACGCAGATCACAGGGAGAACGTACAAACTCCGTACAGAGAAGTCGGGATCGAACCAGTGTCCCTGGCGCTGTAAGGCAGCAACTCTACCGCTGCGCCCCCGTACCGCCCCAAACTTTTCAGCCAAAATTTGCCCATTCGCATAACTTACTGCTATCCCTTGGTAGACTGGGTAGATTTGCTTGGGTGAGGTGGGTTTTTGTTAAATCTTACACCAAGAGTGTAAAATGAGTCCTGGCAACACTTGTAAATCGTCTTCGCAGTCTTTTCAATGTAAACAATGTTTTTCCCATAATAATTAAAAAGAAACTACAGTTGCTGCTTTATAGCAAAGATAAACACAAAATGTTGGAGTAACACCCGGGTCAGGCAGCATCTCTGGGGAAAAAAATGGATAGGTGATATTTTGCGTTGGGACCATTCAGACTGATTGTGATGGGGGGGAAAAAACAAGAAGCGAAGAAAAACCAGGTCAAATTGGAACCGGCAACAGATGTCCTCTGGCAAGGAGGTTCCCTGATTGGCTGACTGTTGGCTAGACAGGTGAGAGCCCAAGAGGGATATATAGCTGCAAACTAGTTAACTGACTTCTAGTGGGGTGGGGGAATCCAGGGACCTTGGCGGACTGAGCGTAATTGATCAGCGAATCTCGCTGAATCTATGCTTGGTCTCGCTGATGTACAGAAGCCCAAATCAGGAACACCGGATGCAGTAGATGGGGTTAGAAGAGGGGCATGTGAACCTCTGTCTCACCTGGAAGGACTGCTGGGGTGGCTGGATGGAGGTATGGGAAGAGGTATAAGGGCAGATATTACATCTCCTGCGGTTCCAGGGAAAGGTACCTGGAGAGGGGGTGGTTTGGGCCAGAAGGGACGAGTGAACAATGAAGTTTTGGAGGGAGCGGTCTCTGCGGAAGGCAGAAAGGGGTGGAGATGGGAAGATAGGATTAGTGGTGGGATCACTTTGGAGGTGATATATATGTCGGAAGATGTGGTGTTGTATATGGAGGTGCTGGGGTATATGGAGGTGCTGGGGTGAAAGGTGAGGACCAGGGGAACTCTGTCCTTGTTATGTCTGGTGGGAGGGGCAGGGAGATCGGAACTACGGGATACAGAGGGGATACCGTCTTTGACATATATGACAGACGGGGAGAAAACCAAGTTCACTGAAAAATGAAGATGTCTCGAATGGTCTTGTATGGAAAACCTCATCTTGGGAGCAGATGCAGCAGAGATGGAGGAATTGAGAGTAGGAGATAGCATCTTTGCAAGGGGAAGGGTGGGAGGAAGTGTAGTCCCGATAATGTTGGAGTCAGTAGGTTTGTAGTAGATGTCAGTCGGCAGTCTGTCTCCCTTGATGGAGGCATTGGGAGATCAAGAAAGGGGAGAGAGATGTCCATGGCTACGCCTTTAAACTTTGCGTAAGGGAGGAGTCGAGAGAAGTTGTTGATGGCGAGGACAGGTTCCTCTAGGCAGAGGACTGTGTTAGTAGAGAAAAATGGTTTGGGTCTTTGTTCATAGAAGAAACAGGGGGACCTTGAGACCGTCCTGGAGCGGGATGGAGTTGTGGAAGGACTGGACGTCCATGGTGGAGATGAGTGAACGGGGGTATAGAAACTGAAAGATCTTAAAGAGTTGAAGGCTGTGTGAGGTATCTTGAATGTAAGTGGGAAGTGATCAGCGGGGGGGGGGGGGGGGGGGGGGGGGGGGGGGGGGGTAATAGGATAGGATAGAATCGAGCTATGTGGAGATGAGTTAAATGGGGCAGAAAAATACTTTTCCTATAACAGGCTGACCAAAACAATGCACAATATTCCAAGTACAGTCTCATCAGCGAGTTGTACAGCTGCCTTTCTCAATTGCGCCTGGACTCATTAACTTGTTGGCCATTCCAGGGGGCAGCTCATGAGTCACAATCGCATTGCTCTCTTATCATATATAGCCAAACCAGGCTCACTGCTCTCCCTCCACCCCTGCTGCCCTGAAGACCATTGGTGAAGCAGTATGGCAGTTTAGTGGTTTTATGGGCACTCTTAGCGATACTAGCTGTTTATTCAAGATTAATTTAATTAACTGAATATAAACTTCCCAGTTGCCGAGATGGGATCTGAACCCTATCTCTCGATCATTAGTCCAAACCACTTTACTAGTTTGCCTCGGATGTTGTAAGCATTTGCACACATTTTTAAGCACGATGTGTACACCGGCTATTTTGTGCTTGTTGTATTGTGCGTGAGGTAACTTCCACCCACCAGTAAAGTTGGTCCAGGTAGTTCTGTAGGCCCAAGTCGCAAAGAGCATCTCATGGTTGTCTAGATTCAGACAAGCATCTAATGACACTGTCCTGAGATCCCATTTCTCCATTTACCAATAAGCTGGGCCACCATCTGTGTCTGACACAGTGAAAAAAGGACCAACCACTGGCACCAAGTCAGCAGAGATGTGAGAATTAAAGTGCCCACACAGGGGCACCAATGATTTGTCCCAGGTTTCTGCCAGATTCAAGTTCTGTGCTCCGTTTTTGCTTTCTGGGTCCCATTTTGTCCTCTGTCCCCATTTTAGACATCTAGGTGTAAGATGCAATCTTCTGTCCACGTGATGAACACCCACTACCCCCCCCCCCCCACCATCCCCCCCCCCCCCCCCCCCCCCCCCCCCCACCACTTCCATTTCCCCTCATCTCCATGGCAACAATACAACATCTCGGATGTCCTAGAATCTTAGGGTCAGATGCAGCACAGATGGAAACATTGAGAGTAGGGGACGGCATCCTTGCAGGAGGCAGGTCAGGAGAAGGTATGGTCCAGATTACTGTGGGATAGAATGGGTTTATAGTAGATGTCATTTGAAAAACCGTGATAGAGACTGAGATTGAGAAAGGGGTCAAAGAAACTCAAAATCAAATTGCCTCATCTTCATCTTAAATGGATTATCACTTATTTTAAAACAGTGACCCCTTGTTCTAGATTCTAGCATAAGAGGAAACATTCTCTCCATGTTCACCCATGACCCAAGTTATCCATGTTATATCCATATCTTGCCTGTTGAACTGTGTGTGTAAATGCTTCTTAAATGTAGTGATTGCATCTGATTCCACCGCTTCCTCTGGTAGCATGTTTCAGATAACAACTGTTAAAAAAACAAAATCTCCTTAAACTCTTTCCTCTCACCTTAAACATCTGCTCGCTTGATTTTGATATCCCTAGCATGAAAAAAGAAAATTAACCATGAACCCTATCTATGCCTCTTGAAATCTTACATACCCCTCGCACTCCTTTGCTCCAGGAAAAACGAGCCCAGCCTGTAAATCTTTCCCCATAACTAAAGTCCTCCAATCTAGACAAATTCTAAGAGTGGTATCAGTTTATCCCCTGGGCTGTGGGTCTCTACTGGACCAGTCTTTGTCATCCTCTTGGCTTTCGCTCGAAGAGATTTGAGATTATTAACAGAATGGGGAGCGCCCGGCCCCTCACCACCCCTCTTCCAGCCACGGAACTGGGCCAATTTTAATGCCCTAGCCTCCTGTCACCTAACTCACTGCCCCCAGCTCCCTGCCTTCCCCATTCCATGCATCAGAGCTGGAGGAAGGCACCATCCCATTCTGTTCTGGGCAACACTGACAAACAAACTGAAGACCCAAGCACCATTGAACTCATCCTACCCAACCAGCAGAGAGGCCTGATTAATGGTGGTTCAATGAGAAACAATGGACTGCTGTGGACCAGAGTTGATAGAGTGGAGTGCTGCACAGTGGCTCGGGCAGGTGTGTGTGCACCTGTATACACGTTTGTATGTGTGTGTGCCTATAAGTGCACAAGGATATATGTGTCTGTTTATGAACCTATTAGTGTACAAGGATGTGTGTGTGTATCTGTTTATGAACCTATAGGTGTATGAGGATGTGTATGCCTATGTCTCTGTATGTATTTGTGTGTGCATGTATTAATCTATCTTTGACCGCCTCTTTAGTCTCACCTCCACATTCTTCCCCCAAAAGCCACCCACCCTCCCTCCTTCACCTCTGTGCCCTGACAAGGGCAGAGCAGCTGATATCACATACTCTGGGAATAAATGGGCAATTTTCTTTCCAGCATATTCAACAGTGACGATAGATCTCTGAGTCACACCTAGTCACACAGACAAAGCGCCTTCAGTAGCAGCAGCATCGCTGGCAGCAGAGTCAATGAGTGAAGCCTCAGATACAGCTCCACATGACTGTCCTGTGACACGCTCCCTGATGTGGACCATCCACTCTCCCGAGTGTTCCCACGCACAGGACAGGCACGGCAGTGTTAAAATATTCCTCAATGGCTGTAGTGTCATAGAGGGTTCTACAGTACAGAAACAGGCCCTTCCACTGAAGTTTGAAATTTTAGTTTAGTTTATTGTCACGTGTACCATACGATATGATACAACAGAACTTTATTTATCCCAGGAGGGAAATTGAGCTGGCAATGGTCATAAAAACACAAAATACATGAAACGTGAAATTAAAGTAACAAGTCTGACGGATTGGGGACGTGCAAAAATTGGAGGAGGGGGGAAGGGAGGAGGGGCAGGGTTGGAGGGGAGTCAGTCTACCCCACGACAGAAGGGGAAGGAGTTGTACAGTTTCATAGCCACAGGGAAGAAGGATCTCCTGTGGAGTTCTGTACTGCATCTTGGTGGAACCAGTCCGTTACTGAAGGTACTCCTCAGGTTAACCAGTTGACCGCAGTTCGAGGAGCATCCTCCCCGCCAAGACCACCTCCTATGAATCCATCTCCACCCCCAGGACAGAGCCAACCGGTCAGCGGAAAGGCAACACATGATTGTAATCGAGACATCCACAGTGTATACATACACAATAAAAGGAATAATGTGCCAGATGTGCCTGTTCCTGTACTGAACTGTTGTATGTGCTATGAAAGAAAACATTTAAAATGCCCTTTCACCAGCCTATCTACCTGTATTGCCACTTTCATGGACCTATGGATTTGAAGATCGCTCTATTCATCAATACTACTAATACTACTGTTTACTGTATATGCTCTAATTCTATTTGATTTCCTAAAATTTATCACCATACACTTGTTGTGATTATTTTCCATCTGCCAACACCCTGCCCAACTTTCCATCTGATCTATATCCTGCTGTAGCTTTAGGATAACCTTGCTTGCTATCCAGTGATTTGCTTACAACTGATGTACTGTAAGGCTCCCCGACCTGCACTTCCTCACCAATCACCTATAAGTGAGATTGGTATTCCGAAAAACACAAGGAATCATGGGATTTGCCATGGTCATTCGCGAATGAAGGGCTGGCTGTGTATAAATTCTTATCTTTATTCATAATTTATGTGTATAAATATATTTAATCTGAGGAACGGGGGTGCCAGGTAGCGGGAGAGCTGGGTGTAACAGCGAGAGAGAGGGGGCAGATGCAAGTGGGAGACGGGGACAGACTGGACTGGCGGAGAGACATTCTCGGCAGCTGAACTGCTGCGTGTGTACAGACCTGTGTTTCATCCATAGTCAGGATCGAACCAGGAACTCCGGCGCTGCAAGTGCTGTTGAATTGTTACTGGACCATCCCCGACCCCTCCCGAGTGTCCCATCCCTGTCCGTGGGTGGCCGGAGATGTCCGCAGTGACCCTGGACTGGCAGGACACTGGTCCGGAGCAGTGGCGGCCCCAGGCTTATAGCCAGCGCGGAGAAGAAGCGCTAACTCCAGCTCAACTCTGCCTGTCCCACCGGGTTAAGCGGCAACCCTGGACTGACGGGACACCTGCCCGGAGCAGTGGCAGCCCCCGGCTTACAGCCAGCGCGGACCGTCAGTGCAGGGGCTGTCGGTTAACCCCGGCAGGACAGGCAGAGTATCCCGTCAGTCCAGGGTCACCCCGGACATCTCCGGCCGTCCCCGGACAGGGATGGGACACTCGGGAGGGGATGGGGATGGGGATGGTCAAGTAGCAATTCAACAGGGCTTGCAGCACCGGAGACCCGGGTTCGATCCTGACTACGGATGAAACGCAGGTCTGTATGCACGCAGCAGCTGAGCTGCCGAGAATGTTTATCGCGAATGACCTATGACCTGGGCATGCGCAGTCGGAATACCGAACTCACTTATTGCGTTTCTTAAATAAAGTAACAAAATTAGCACCGCATTTCAGCTGTGGCTAACAAAGATGCATAAAATCCTTGCCAGCATTCCAGTTATCTCCTCTTGCTTCCCATAACAACCTGGGATGGATCTCACCTGGTCCTGAGGATTTATCAACTCCTCACAGCGCCAGAGACATGGGTACGATCCTGACCTCTGGTGCTGTCTGTGTGGGGTTTGCACCTTCTCAGTATGGCTTTCCTTCAAGTGGTTTCAGGCACGCAGATATCTGAGCAGCTATCCTGGCTTCATATGATGTAGGCCAGTTCTCAGATGCAAGCTCACCCATTAGATCAGTGGAGACCAGCTCTGAGACCAAGAGGACTGAAGCTGTAATGGGGTAATCAACACAACAGTGCAAATGTTCAGCAAGTCAGGCAGCCTCTGAGGAAGAAGAAATGCTGTAATATTTTCTCTGCTGCATCTGCTAAGTGTCTTCAAGCTCTCGTCTTGTATGGTGAAGGGGCATCTTGGGTTTGGGAGATGCTAAACTTTGTTCATATAAAAAATATCTAAATATGGTCAGCATGGTGGCACAGTGCTAGTGTTACAGCATCAGAGACCCGCTTCAATCCTGACTAAGGGTGCTGTCTGTACGGAGTTCATACGTTCTCCCTGTGACTTGCGTGGGATTTTTCTGGGATCTCCGGTTTTGTCACACACTCCAAAGACGTACAGTTTTGTAGGTTAATTGGCTTGGTATAAATATAAATTGTCTTCATGTGTGTAGGATAATGTTAATGTGCGGGGATCGCTGGTCGGCGCGGACTCGGTGGGCCGAAAGACCTGTTTCTGCACTGTATCTCTCAACTAAACTAAACTAAAATAAAAACTATGCAAAAATCTTAAAACATTCTTGGTGTCAAAACAGGCACTCCCCAATTTACAAAAGAGTTACATCCTTCACATACGTCAGGTTTTACATAAGTTGGAATCACCAACTTTTGCCGTTGGGGCACTTTCTGCGGCCTTCTGCCAGCTTGTTTCTGATGTAAACTTGCGTGATCGTACAGTGTTGTGGACATTACAAACTGCATTAGGGACTGAGTACAGAATTACTTACCTAAGTGCGAGTTTACTTATGTAGCTTATAACGCAAGTCGGGGAGTGTCTGTATATTTGATCTTGCTAGTGTTATGCGATACGATATAATTTTATTTATATCAGGAGGGAAATTGATCTGCCAACAGTCATCATAAATCACAAGAGGGGAGCCAGTCTGCACCATGACCAAAGGGGAGGAGTTGTATAGTTTGATAGCCACAGAGAAAAAGGATCTCCTGGGCCGACCTGTACTGCTTGGTGGAACCATATATATCCAGCAGTGTTATCACCTCTCTTTTTTCTTACACACCGCACCATTGACACTCATGTGGACCCCTATAGCGACATCCCTTCCCTGTTTGAGGGGGGTCCCCATCGGACTCAGCCCCTCAGCCTCCAGCAGCGCAAGGACCCTAGACTGTGGTCCTCCCCCACAGAGCCTTCAGGTTGGCTGCACCAAGCTTCAGTGCATCCCTCAGCACGTACTCCTGCAGTCTGGAATTGGCCAGTCGGCAACATTCCCAGACGGGCACGGTTCACAGACTCGCCAGCTGCCTGCCACTTTTGCGGGCTGGAAGAGTCTGTGTTCCACTTGTATATGGAGTGTGTGAGGTTGCAGCCCCTGTTCCAATATCTAAAGGGGCTGCTCCTTGCCTTTGGCTGAACTTCACACCCACCATCCTCATCTTTGGACACCCTGTGCGTAGGTGAGAGGGTAGGGCTGATTGGGTTGTGTGTTCCTAGGCCTGGCCAAATTGGCCATCCGTGAGTCAAGGAGACAGTTGGAAGAGGGCTCTGCCCGAGCTGGCTGCCTGCCTCTTTTTTGGGGTTGCGTCCGCGCCCGGGTGGTTTTAGAAAGAGACCGCGCGCTGTCCGCGGGCACCCTGGGGGATTTCTGAGACAGTTGGGCACTGCGGGGGTGGCATGTACCCTCAATGATGGAGAAATAGTAATTTAATATTCCGTATTCAAATATTTTTGCTTTACTCTGTATTATGATGGTGGGTTTGTTTGTATTTTTGTACAGTACACATAATTTTTGTGAATAATTGATTAGATTATTTTTTGTTTAAAAAAAAAAACATTCCCAGACGGACATCTCACTGCATAGGGAGACCAGCAGGTTTCGCGCAGACCAAAGAGCGTCTTTCACTGAATCGGTAGTCTTCCAGTAGCATGTGATGTCCGTCTCCGAGTTTGTCTCTGGGGACTGCCCGTAAAACAGGGAGTCCTCTGTTACATGGCTGCCCAGGAAGCACTGCTACAAGGACTCCTGTATCTTTCTCCAGATCCTTTTCGCAAATCCACACTCTGCAAAGAGGTGGGCAACCCTCTCCCCTCAGTTGCAGCCATCCCAAGCACAGACTCCAAAGACGTACAGGTTTGCAGGTTAATTAGCTTGGTATAAATGTAAATTGTCCCTAGTGTGTGTAGGATAGTGTTAGTGTGCGGGAATCGCTGGTCGGTGCGGACTCGGTGGGCCGAAGGCCCTGTTTCCGCGCTGAATCTCTAACTTTAAGACATTCCTTAAATCCTCTCTCTCTCTCTCTCTCTCTCTGGTCACCTGCCCTGATACCCCCTTGTACGGCTTGGTGTCAAATTGCAATTCCAAGTGTTTCTGTGAAGCACATTGCGACATGTTGCCATGTTAGGGGTGTAATACAAGTTGTCGTGGTTTCTGTTGATGCACGGTCCAATTGGAACTGGGAACTGTTAATAATCATAAACTTCAGTGCCCTATGGTGGGACGAGAGGCGAATTTCTTATTGAAACTGCATAGAAAACTAGTTGGAAATGTTTCCTTGCTGCGTGTAAATTCAAGACTTGTATCCCCCTACTAATTTCACAGGGAAACATTTTCCCTCCAGCACAGACTTTGTTTTATTTGCCAGCTGTACCTCCCCTAATGTAAGCGATCTGGCCTTACCCCTGCCCCTTAGTGCTGTGCTCAACCTCTTTTGCTGGGTCCGTGTAACATCCAGCGAGTCAGGGGAAGCCTTGTGCACAGTGTCAGGTTACATGTCGGTGACCTGCTGGGGTCTCGAGTCACCTCCCTTCCCCCACTTCAGACACTTGGCAACCTCGGCTCTGCAAAAAAACTTCACAAACCACTGCTCCTGTACAATGCCGCAGCTCTCTGTGTGCACAGAGTCCAAAACCAATAAATCGCCAACCATGTAACCCGTCCCAGGCTCCCTCCCAGCGCTACGATTACTGTTCTTTAGCCCACTTCAAATTTAAATTGCCCATTTCAGAGGGCTGAGCATATCCCATCATGGAGCTAGTGTGGTCCCGCGCAGCACAAGCCCCGCTCTGACCAGGCCACATCGCAGAGTCCACACCATGGAGCCAGCAGGGGCGGCACAGTGGCTCACTAGTAGACTTGCTGCCTTACAGCACCAGAGACCGTGGGTTCAATCCTGACTACGGGTGCTGTCTGTACAGAGTTTTTTATGTTCTCCTCGTGAACATGTGGGTTTTATCCAGATGCTCTGGTTTCCTCCCACACCCCAAAGACGTAGAGGTTTGGAGGCTTATTGGCTTCTGTAAGAATTGTAAATTGTCCCTAGTGTTCGCTGGTCGGCATGGTCTCAGTGGGCCGAAGGGCCTGTTTCCACGTTGTATCTCTGAAGTCTAAAGACTAATGCAGTATTTGGTGGTGGGGAGCTATGTAGACAGCAAGTCATCCTCTGTGGATCATAATGGTGGATGTGTTCATTGAGGCCCACTCTGTGGATATGCTTCTCAGTTGGGGCTGATGTGTATTCAGGATGTGCTACAATCTCAAGGCTGTAATGGTTCCGAAGATATTGTTTGGAATTGCATTGGAGATTTAATGCACAGCACTCTAGAGGGAGCTTAGACCCAATAATCTCTGCATTTAGAAGCCATCCAAGCCACACTAGATATTGACAACTGCTGGAGAACAAGACTACCACAAACAGGTTACAAGCCAAACAGAGCCCCCAGGAGGAGAGGTTTGTTTCAACATGGGTGGATATTAATGAGCCCAAAGCATTTTCTTCAAGAAGCCTGACATGCTAACCAGCAACTTTTCCTTCTGACATGCTAACCAACAACTTGTATGGTCCCCCGTGACCGGGTGGGTTTTTTCCCGAGATCGTCGGTTTCCTCCCACACTCCAAAGACATACAGGTTTGGAGGCTAATTGGTATAAATGTTATAAATGTAAATTGTCCCTTGTGTGTGTAGGATAGCATTACTGTGTCGATGCGGAGACTCGGTGGGCCGAACAGCCTGTCTCCGGCTGTATCTCTAAACTAAACTAAAAGCTATTTCCAAAATGACTGTGAATATGGTTGTAACAATATATTTTGTGTTTTGTATTGAATTCTGTCTTTACTTTGTGTACTAGTCATGTCTCTACTATTTATTTCATTCCCCTTACATGTTTTTCCTCTACATGCTCAATTTTTGTAAGGTGTCCTTGAGACTCTTGAAAGGCGCCCATAAATAAAATGTATTATTATTATTATTATTAATATGTTTGGCACCAGGGGAATGCAGATTGAGGATTGACCTAAAGATAATTAGGAGTTACTTGGCTCATCAACGTTAACATTACCAGAATCACCACGCATTCTGCTCAATATACTGTCCCAGTTCTTCCTGAACTGATTCCAAGGCATTTATTTTCCACACCAAACCCCAAAAGCCTTTGTGCATCCTCCACAGTTGGTGATTGCTTCTCGGATCCTAAATGCTGGGATTCCAACTTCTGTCTCCTCCAATCTGGCTCGTTGTCAAATTGTCGGATTAAGTTCTGTAACATGCTTTAAAAGTGGAAGTTGTTATCCAAATGCAAAATACTCCAGATCATGTAAAACTGAAACATGAATCCTAATCTGCCCACAGTTGTGTGCATGACCTGTTGAATATTTCCACCACTTTAGACTTTAGACATTAGATTAGTTTAGAAATACAGCGAGGAAACAGACCCTTCGGCCCACCGGGTCCGCGCCGACCAGTGACCTCCGCATATTAACACTATCCTACACACACTAGGGACAATTTTTACATTTACCAAGCCAATTTACCTACAGACCTGTATATCTTTAGTCTTTCGAGATACAGCAAGGAAACGGGCTCTTTGGTCCACCAAGACCATGCCAACCAGTGATCACCCCTTACACTAACATACACACATTAGGGACAATTATTTTACAACTTACCGATGCCAATTCACCTACAAACCTGTCTTTGGAGTGTGGGAGGAAACCGGAGCACCCGAAGAAAACCCACGCAGTCACAGGGAGAACGTACAAACTCCGTATAGGCAGCACCTGTAGTCAGGATCGCACCCATGTCTCTGGCATGCAAGACAGCAACCCGGCCACTGAGCCACTGTGCCGCCTTTCTGTTTTTATTTAATTTAATATAATAAGTCGTTCCACTATTTAATATCACACATACCCCTGACAGGCCTCTGATAAACACAATACAAGAAACAGTTCCCTGGCAATGTATATTGCTAGTGATGCCAGCAATAATATATTTCCAAGAGCACTCTGTTTATGACATTCCTTTGTCATGTAGTGATGTGTAAATAAGATGGATTGAGTTAAAACTAACCTCTCCTTTCGGGGATTCTTTTTGTGTTGCAACCCACCAGGACTGGTCTGAGGTTTTTGTTATTGAAAGTGCAGTTTAGTTTAGAGATACAGCATGGAAACAGGCTCTTCGGCCCATCGCGCCAACCAACCCATACACACGTTCTATCCTGCACACTAGGGACAATTAACAGAAGCCAATTAACCTACAAACCTGCACGCTTTAGGAATGTGGGAGAAAATGGGCACCTAGAGAAATGGTCACATGGTCACAGGGAGTACGTACAAACTCTGAGCAGACAGCACCTGTAGACAGGATCAAACCCACTGTGCAGGCTCTGGCACTGTAAGTCAGCAACTCTACCGCTATGCTCCAGTCCATTATTGCTCTTGCCTCTAAATGCAGAGGTCATGTCTCTCTCCAGGGATCTGTGCCCAAGTCTACAATGAAGCCGCAAAGTGCTGTATTTGTGAGGGTTGCCACAATGCAGGTGAAATGCTAAACCAACCAACATTATGCCCACTCAAGGATGAGTCACACCCCGGTCACTCCCACTTCTCCCCTCTCCCATCGGGCAAAAGGTATAGAAGTGTGAAAGCACACACCTCCAGAATCAGGGACAGTTTCTTCCCAGCTGTTATCAAGCAACTAAACCATCCTACCAATAACTAGAGAGCAGATCTGAGCTTCTATCTATCTCACTGGAGACCATCAGACTATCTTTGATCTGACTTTACTGGACTTTATCTTGCACTAAACATTATTCACGTTATTCCCTTTATCATGTACCTATATATGGCGGATGGCTCGATTGTGATCATGTATAGTCTTTCCGCTGACTGGATAGCACACAACCAAACTCAAGCTCTCTCACCGCACAACCCTCCAGAGTTCTCTCTGCTGTACTGACAATAGGGCCCTCATCCATCACAGGAATAGAGTGCCTCACACTGAGGTTTGTGGTAACTTGCTGTGTTGTTATTTTTATCATTATTATTAACATTAAGTAAAATGGGGGAGGGGAACTCCCTCAGTAATAGGGATGGGTCGGCTCAGGCTTTGCTGTTTTCTGAAAAAGTGGATGAATTAAAATATAGATCTGCAATTGATAAAATGTGCATCGATCCACATGCAGCCAAGAGCCTTAATAATGAGATTATGACCCGCAGAGTTAAAGGATATTAGCAAGGTTTATAAAACCCACTGCCAGTTCTTTTCTATTCCTTTTGGCCCCTGCTAACAAATAATTCAGACGTATTTTGATCATAAGCAGGGAGGGGATGCCTAAAATCCCTTTTGATAGACTTTATGGATGATTGAACCAGCCATTCATTTAGCCAGGATACTAACAAACATCCTGGGTAATATAAAACCTATAGTGATAGGCCTCCAATGGGAAAACATGTACAAGTTAGTGACTATGCTTCCTGCATTTTAACAAGTTATACAGTCCGAACTATTTCATTGACTGCAAAGTGCCCTTGGGTCAAATGTTGTACTTAGGATAGTTCCTGATTGAAGTTTGTCAAATTATGAGGCATAATAGGATCTATAGCCAGATAGTCAGATTGTGTAGATAGTCAGAATCTTCTTCCAAAAGGATGGAAATATCAAATATTAGAGGGTATAGCTTTAGGATTTGAGGGAGAAAGCTGAAAGGAGATGTACGGGTCAAGATTTTTTCACAGAGTGGTGGATTTCTGGACCACGCTGCCAGGAATGAAGGTGAATCAGATAAGAAAGTGGTGTTTAATAGGCACATGAATATTGCAGGAGATAGAGGGGTATGAATCACATGCAAGCAGATGGGAGTAGTTTAATTTAGCATCATATTCAGCACAAACATGGCAGGCTGAAGGGCCTGTTCCTGTGCTGCACTGTTCTATAGCGGGACAGGCAGCATCGCACGAGAGAAGGAATGAGTGCCGTTTCTGGTCGAAATCCTTCTTCGGTCTGAAGAAGGGACTCGAAACGTCGTCCATTCCTTCTCTCCTGACATGCTGCCTGTCCCGCTGAGTTACACCAGCATTTTGTGTTTACCTTCGATTTAAAGTTCTTTCCTATGCACTGTATTGTTGTATGTTCTTCGTCTAGTTGGGGAAAATGGTGATGGGAGTCAGCAATGATACCTTCATTCTCTTGTATCTATTTGGTTGCTGGCTGAGTTGGTAAATTACCTATGGTGTGCAGGTGAGTGGTAGTACCTGGGGGAATTGAGAATTGATTAAGGGGCGGCACAGTGGTGCAGCTAGTAGAGCCATGGCCTCACAGCGCCAGACATTCAGGTTTGTGATCTGCCTGTGTGGAGTTTGCATGTTCTCCCTGTGACTGCGTGGGATTCCTCCAGGTGCTCCGGTTTTCCCAAAGACATTCAGGTCGGTAGGTTAATCAACCGCTGTAAATTGCCCCTTATGACTAGGTGATTGGAAGTATCTAGAGTTGATGGAAATGTGTGTAGGTGCCAGGATTGCTCTGCTAGGGGAGGTGATGGAAGCAGACACAATAACATCATTGAAGAGGCATCTAGACAGTAACATGGATAGGAAAGGACTGGAGGAATACTGACCACATGCAGGCAAATGGGATTAGTTTGATTGATATCGTGGTCAGTCCAGATATGACGGGCCTAAGGCCCTGTTTGTTCAGACTTTTGATTTTAGACTTTAGAGATACAGTGTAGATACAGGCCCTTCGGCCCACCGATTCCGTGCTGAACAGCAATCACGTACTCTATCCTACACACACTAGGGAAAATGTTACAACTAAATTAACCTACAAACCTGTATGGCTTTGGAGTGTGGGAGGAATTCGGAACGCCGGAGAACACCCATGAAGGCCACAAGGAGAACGTATAAACTCCCTACAGACAGCACCAGTAGTCAGGATCGATCCCGGGTCTCTGGCACTGTAAGGCAGCAACTCTACCGTTGTGCCACTCTGCTGGTTATGTGCAGTATATGAATTTTGATACATTTCAGCCTAGAGTTGTCTGCTCAGTCCCACATCTATTGCTTACAATGTCACCACCAAGCTCCCCCCCCCCCCCCCCTCGTGTCTCTTGCCTGTCTCCAAATATTTATTAATTGTAAAGAAAAGCAAGTGTGAGGTGTTACACTTTGGGAGTTCGAATGTAAGAAGGAAAAAACTGCAGGTGCTGGAAGTCTTACACAAAAACATTGGGACTACATAGCAGGCCAGGCCGCACGTGTGGGACGAGAAACAGTTCTGACCAAGTCTCCCCGACCTGAAGTGTTGTCTCTGTTGCTTTTCCTACAGATAAGGCCTGACCTGCTTAGTTCCTCCAGTATTTTCTATTCTTTATATCGATTTAGCATTTAAGCCCAGAATTAAGTGTGGCCGTATGGTGGGTCCACCAGGGATATAATGTTAAGCAGGATACACAAGAGACTGCAGGTGCCAGAGTCAAGAACAAACTGCTGAGTGACCTCTATGGTTAATGCAGCATCTGTGGAAGGAATGGACAGACGACATTTTGAGTCATGACACATTTTCAGACTGATACTACCAGACCCACTGAGTTCCTGCGTAATAAAGTTAACCAAATCTTTTAGCAACTTTCCGTTGCGATTTAACAACACAAGAGTTAAAGAGAGAGAGAAAAAAGCTATGTTGACAGGTTATTCTTAACCAGTGCAATTGGCATTCATTAGCTAGCATTACACCTCAGACATGCTGAGAGTGTCTCTTGCTGTGTAACATTCATTTATTTTTAAATGCCAGCACATCGGAGCAGTGACAGAGCTTGGCCACCCTTTTGTGCGTCTGGTGATGGAGGGAGAGAGGAGGTGGGTGGGGAATCGGCTCAGGTTCTCTGCAGTGGCAGCAGGATTTGCTGCTCTGATGGTATTTTTGGCCGGCTCCCTGTCGGGTGTCCTTTGCAGTTGACGTTTGCAGGGAATGCTTACATCCTCACTTTGCCCGATTTAGAAAGGAGACGGAGCTCGACTGAGACAGGTTCCATAGGGCCGCATGTTTTATCTCTATTTAACCACTTGACTGGAACCCCCTCAAATACCCTAAACACTCTTTAGACTTTTGAGATGCAGCGCGGAAACTGTTCCTTCGACCCACCGAAGTCCAACGCTGACCAGCGATCACCCCATACACTTACACACTAGGGACAATTGTTACAACTTACGGAAGCCAATTAACCTACAAACCTGTAGACCATTAGAGTGTGGGAGGAAGCCGGAGCACCCGGAGAAAATGCAGGCTGTCACGGGGAGAATGCATAAACTCCATACAGACCGCACCCATAGTCAGGATCGAACCCGGGTCTCTGGCACTGTAAAGCAGCAACTCTACTGTTGCACCACTGTGGAGTCCACGTCTCCCTCCTTCAGCCGTTACACTGACTGTAGTGTGGTGGGCAGAGTGATAAAGAAGGCATTTGATATACTTGCCTTCATTGGCAGAGGCATTGAGTGCAAGAGACAGAATGGCATTTTACAGCCCAACAAGACGTTGGTGAAACCCCACCTGGAGTATAGGTGTAGTTCTGGTCCCCATCCTATAGGACAGAGGTGATTAGGCTAGAGAGATAAAAATGACAAGGATGTTGGATTAGAAGGCTTGATTTCTAAGGAAAGACTGGATAGGTTAAGACTGTTTTCTCTGGAATGAAAGAGGCTATGCAGTGACTTTGGAGAGATTTACAAAAAATCATGGGTGGCATAGATAAGGTGAATGGTCACAGTTTTTCTTAGTCTAAAAGTAAAGATTTAAGCAGGTGAGGGAGGATGGGAAAGTTTCTCACATAGATGATATGTACATGGAGCAAGCTGCCAGAGGGAGTGGTTGAGGCAGGTACAATTACATTTAAAAGTTATTTTGACAGGGACATGGATCAGGAAGGTTTAGAGGGATATGGGCCAAACACAGGCAAATGAGACTAGCTCAGGTAGGCAGGCATGTTGGTCGGCATGGGTGGGTTTGGTCAAAAGGCCTGTTTCCATGTTATATGTCTCCCTGACGCTGCCACGAGTATGCATCATCTGCAAAATACACCACAGTTCATCACCCAGGCCACCCTGAGCATCTCCCATAACTGCAACCTCTACCACAAGAACACTAGCAGCAGGTCCTTGGGAACGCCACCAGTCGCACATTCCCTTCCAAGTTGCACACCTTCCCAACTTGGAAATATATCTCAATTCCCTCATCATCGCCTTCTCCAAATCCTGGAACCACCTCCCGAACGGCACTGTGGGGGTGTTTACACAAGAAGGACTGAAAATGCTTCCGAAACTCAGCTCACCTCCAACTTCTCAAGAGCAATTAAAGGTAGGCAATAAAATAGACAAATAAGCAGTTAGAAAGGTACGTGGATAGGACAGGTTTGGAGGGATATGGACCAAGCGCAGGCAAGTGAAACTAGTGTAGCTGGGACATGTTGGCCAGTGTGGGCAAGTGGGCCGAAGGGCCTGTTTCCACACTGTATCACCCTGACTCTAAATGCCTGCCTAGTCAGCACTGACCAGATCCCATAACAAAGGCATGAATCATCCACTTTAGGGTGGCACATACCCCCAGGGCTCAGGGTCTGCCTCAACACATGACAATGGTTGAAAGATGGGAGAATGAAAGATATAGCTCGGAAAAAGTCCCTTCAGCCCATAGAGTCCACACCGGCCATCAATCTCCCATTCACACTAGTTTGACGTTATCCTCCTTTCACATCCACCCCTTACACACGGACCAATTTACAGAGGCCAATTAACCTATAAATCCTCATGTCTTCGGGATGTGGGTGGAAGCCGCAACACCCGGAGGAAACCCATGTGGTCGCAGGGAGAACGTGCAAACTCCACTCAATCAGCACCCATTGTCAGGATGCTGGAAGACAGTGAGGCAACCCTTCAGCACTGCTCTGCAGTCCTGGGAATGGGAATGGAACTCACAAACCACTGACGCTCCAAGAAGACACCTTTGGCTGTCAAATGAGCTCCAATGGAGCTCCAGCAAGTTTAGGCGTCCAGTCGCAAAGTGGTCACGTTACTGAATAACCAACTGCAGGCTTCACAACCATTAATACCCCAGTGTCGAGAGTTCAAATCCCACCATTAGCAGTGGGAGATGTCAATGCAAGTGATTATAATAATACCTGGAAAAGGTGGCAAATATAGGTACCTCACAGTGCCAGAGACCTGCGTTCAATCCTGACCTCAACCACCATCTGTGTGGAGTTTACACATCCTCCCAGTGACCAAACGAGTCTCCCAGGGATGCTCTGGTTTCTTCTCATGTCCCAAAAACGTGCGGGTTGGTAGGTTAATTGGCCGTTGTATATTGCGCCCAACATAGATGGGTGGTTGAACCGAAGGAGGAGTTGATGCAGAAAACAAAATAATTTAATAAATAGACATAAAGTGCCGGAGTAACTCAGCGGGTCAGGCGGCACCTCTGGAGAAATAGAATGGGTTGGAACCCTTCGGACTGAAAGTAGAAGGGAGGGAACTAGAGGTAGTAAAAAGCCAAAACAGATGACCAAGGAAGGGTGGAGCCCACAGAGACCCATGGTTGGCTGGGGGAGAGATGATAATGAATGGACATTAGAATGAAACTGTGGAACTAGTAGGATGACCAAGATGGGGGAGGGGGGGGGGGGGGAGGGGGAGACAGAGGGATGCAGAGGTTACTTGAAATTAGAGGAATCAATTAAAAAAAAATAGTATACTCTCATTGTTATCTCTGAAGCTATCAGGTTGTATTACAGCGACATCTGGTTCACCAATGCCCTCTGGGGAAGGCATATGCCCTTTGGCTCCATGGCACTCAAGACCCAACAGCGTGGTTGACTCCTCGGTCGAGGCTGTACTTACTGGGCAATAAATCCAACCAATAACTGCACCCCAAATATATAAAGTAAGGGTCCATCCCATCACCCCTGAGCCTGTCTCCTCAAGCTGAGGGTTAGGCCAAGGGTGGGTATGTGTTCCTGAATTGTATGCAGTGTATCCTGTCAGCTGCACAGTAAACCAAAAGTACAAATAGTGCTCCTCCTCTGGATTCAGGGCTGGGGTGACGAGGAGGGAATTGAAAATTGAGGAGGGTGGCACGGTAGAGTTGCTGCCTTGCAGCGCTTGCAGTCTTGGAGACGCAGGTTCGATCCCGACTACGGGTGCTGTCTGTACGGAGTTTGGACGTTCTCCCCGTGACCGCGTGGGTTTTCTCCGAGATCTTCGGTTTCCTCCCACACTCGAAAGACGTGCAGGTTTGTAGGTTAATTGGCTTGATATATAAATATGAATTTTCCCTAGTATGTATAGGGTAGTGTTAAGGTACGGTGATCTTTGATCGGCACAGACCCGGTGGGCCGAATGGCCTGTTTCCACGCTGTATCTCTAAACTAAACTAAACTAAATACGTGACAGATGGCATTGCTAACAGCGTGACAGCTAACATCCCCCCCCCCCCCCCCCCCCTCTCCATAACAGATGCCTTCAACAACCCAGCCCTCAGCTCAGTCACCTCAGGTGACCGGTCTCTCTGGGTGACTGTATCTTTAATAACAAAAGCTCCTCTGCCAGTTCTGTTCTTCCTTTTGTGCAACTGTCTCCTTTTTTTGATGGACTTCTTGACACGCTGCCAGGCATAAATTCTGCTGCAATCAGATCCAGGAATATGCCACCGGAGACCTACGCTCGGCACTGAAGTGTGTAGATCAAGGACATGAAACTCGGGCTTCAACTGCTCCTCATTCCTTCCTTGTTCAACTTTGGTTAGGCTAGTGTATGCAGTTCTGGTCACCCCCATTATAGGAGGGCTGTGGAGGCTTTGGAGAGGGTTAAGAAGAGGTTTACCAGGATGCTGCCTGGATAAGAGGCTATAGGCTATAAGGAGAAGTTGACAAACTAGGATTATTTTCTCGGATGTGGGCTGAGCTGATGGAAGTATATAATTATGACAGGCATAGATAGGGTAAGCAGTCAGAAACTTTCTCCAATGATGGACATAGTTTTCAGGTCAGATGGGAAACTTTAAAGTAGATGTGGGGGCGAGTGGTGCCAAACGCATTCCAAGGATGTACAGGTTTTAGATTAACTGGCTTTGGTAAAAATTGTAAAGTGTCCCTAGTGTGTAGGGTAGTGTTAGTGTAAGGTGTATGGGGAATGTGGGTTGGCGCAGACCCAGTGGGCCGAAGGGCCTGTTTCCGTGCAGTGTCTCTAAACTAAACTAAACAGAACAAATCCTTTTATACTTAGGGTGGTGGATGCCTGGAATGTGCTGCCAGGGGTGGTGGTGGAAGCAGATATGATAGCAGCATTTAAGAGGCTTTTCGATAGGCACACATCGATGATCACAGTGAATGGCAGTGCTGGCTCGAAGAGCCAAATGGCCTACTCCTGCACCTATTTTCTATTGTCTATTGTCTAGATATGCAGGGAATGGAGGGGTGTGGATCAGGTGCTGGCAGAGGGGATTAGTTTAACTTAGCATCAACATTGTGGGGCGAAGGGCCTGTTCCTGTGCTGTACTGTTCTATGTTCTGTTTGCCTTCTCCCTCAGCCCTAGGGCTGTGAGGTGGTGGATGGGGATGGGCAGCACTTGCCAGGAATACACACATGCTGAGGCAGTTTCTACAAAGGAAAACAGGGCTCTGTTCTATTTAGTGACCAATGTAACAGGATGAAGGTCATGGCATATTTGCAACTGAATGCCAAAGCAGTGGATACAAACCCTGTTCCGGAGAGTGAGGGGCAAAACATCCTGCGCCTGCATGGTGCCACTGAAGGAGAGCTGCACTGCCAGCGGTCCCGACATTGGTTTATTATTGTCACTAACTTTATCGGACCAAAGATATTTGTGTGCTATCCTGCAGGTCGTACTACACATGAGTACAATCATACCAGACACAAGAGCAACAGGTAGTATCAAGGGGAAAGAAAGTGCAGGATATATTATACATTCTCCCCATGACATGCGTGGATTTTCACCGGGATCTCTGGTTTCCTCCCACACTCCAATGATGTACAGGTTTGTAGGTTGTCGCTGGTCGGAGCGGACTCGGTGGGCCGTAGGGCTCGTTTCCACGCTGTATCTCTAAACTAAACTAAACTAAATGACACAGGGAGGATAATTTGGATGTGAGTGAGCACAGGATGCTGAGCGTACGTACCCCAGCCTCTGCCTCTCAGACAACGTTCCCACAAGTGGACCATCTTCCCCGAGTACGTGAGGTGCTTTCCACTCACCACTCTCCAAGCGGGTAGTTGGAAGTGGAATAACACAGAACTCATTGCGGGAAGCATCTGTACAAAGGGACTCTCTATGGCTGCTTATCACAGTGAGGAGAGAGGCAGAGGACTTCTGGCTGTCTCTCAGTATAAATTGCCCTCTCTGTCACACTCTCCTGGCTGTGTTGTTGCTGTGGTTATCCTCTCCTTCCAGTGACAGATGCATCCATTCCATGGAGAGGCAGGCACCTGCAGTGATTCAGCCTGTTAGTTTCCACAACAGGCAGAGATTTGGACTCTTGTCTGATGCAGTGTCCCCCTGTTCAAAATGAAGTCTCAATATAAGAGCCCCAGGGACTTAGAGATTGGGCCGGGTTGTTCAGAAACCACTCAAATGCACAGAGTGATAACATGTCAGGCACAGCCCTCAACGCACCGCAAGACATTCAATGTCCGAGAAGTGTCCTTCAGCCCCACCTGAGTCAGCTGGTGAATTACTATTGAACACCGAGCTCGGTAATCGGGCTCCTCACACTGCCCTGTATTGCCTGGGCAGGGACCTCATCTCTCACAACTCAGGCCTCCTGTCCAACCCTGAGGTTGTTCGGTTCTCGTTCACGCCCACATCTTCGGCAGTCTGCATCATAAGCTTCAAAAATTCCCTCCAAAACTTTTCTCTGTTCCTCCCACTGATGTGTGAAAGGAGTTTGATTTGAATCATGAACCAGGGTATTGTTTCTCAATTTAAGCAGGCACCTTACCAGAGATGCTGCCTGGCCCGCTGAGTTACTCCAGCACTTTGTGTCTGTCTTTGGTATAAACCAGTATCTGCAGTTCTATTTTATTACTATCAAGCAACCTTCTCCAGGTTTATCAGATTTAATCAATAATAACCAGACATTGAGCTTGCTGAACAAGACATTAATAGGTGGAGCAGATGAAACTATTTCCTCGGTTGGTGGGATGTAGAGCTGTCTGGAGCCTAGGTCATGGACTCTGTAAGAATATCCATGTTTAGTTTAGTTTATTTAGTTTAGTTTAGATATACAGCACAGAAACAGGCCCTTCGGCCCACCCGAGTCCGCGTCGACCCAGCAATCCCCGCACATTAACACACACACACGGGACAATTTACAATTATACCAATCCAATTGACCTACATACCTGTATGTCTTCGAAGTGTGGGAGGAAACCAAAGATCTCGGTGAAAACCCACGCGGTCACTGGGAGAACATACAAACTCCGTACAGACAGCAATCGTAGCAGGGATCGAACCCGAGTCTCCGGCGCTGTAAGCGCTTTAAGGCAGCAACTCTACTGCTGCGCCACCGTGCCACCCCTTAAAACTAGGGGGCAGAGATTTAGGGTAAGAGGTCAAAGATTTAGTGGGAATCTGAGGAAGATTGTTTTCAACCAGACCATAAAACAAAGTGATGGAGGAATTCGCCAGACATACATGCATTTAGATGGACAAGGGCTGATTAGGGATAGTCAGCATAGAACACAGTACTTAGAAGATCGTGTCTCATGAATCTGATTGAGGTTTTTGAAGATGTGACCAAAAAGGTTGATGGGGCAGTGCTGTAAATGCTATAAAAGGGCGGCACTGTGGCGCAGCTGTAGAGTTGCTGCCTTACAGAGCTTGCAGCGCCGGAGACCCGGGTTCGATCCTGACTACGGGTGCTTGTCTGTACGGAGTTTGGACGTTCTCCCTGTGACCGCGTGGGTTTTCTCCGTGATCTTCGGTTTCCTCGCACAGGTATGAAGGTTAATTGGTTTGGTGTATGTGTCAATTGTCCCTAGTGTGTGTTGGATAGTGTTAATGTGCAGTCGATGGTTGGTGGGGACTCGGTGGGTCGAAGGGCCTGTTTTTTCCGCTGTATCTCTAAACTAAACTAAACTATATAAGGATTTCAGCAAACCGTTTGACAAGCTTAGATAGGCTGCTCTGGAAGCTTAGATTGTGTGGCATCCGAGGAGAGATAGCTGAATGGATAGAAAATTGGTTTCATGGAAGGAAGCAGAGGGTGATGGTGGGAGGTTGCTTTTCGGACTGGAGATATGTGACTAGTTGTTCCATGCTGGGACCATGACTGTTTGTCATCTATATCAATTATTTAGATGAGAATGAACAAGGCATGATTAGCAAGTTTGCAGATGTGATGGTATAGTATATAGTGAAGGTTTATCAAATATTGCAGCAGGATCTTGATCGTTGGGCAGGTGGGCTGAGGAATGGCTGATGGAATTTAATACAGAGAAATGCGAGGAGTTGCATTTTGGGAAGTCTAACAAGTCTACTCAGTGAATGACAATAGACAATAGACGATAGACAATAGGTGCAGGAGTAAGCCATTATGCCCTTCGAGCCAGTACCGCCATTCAATCTGATCATGGCTGATCATCCCTAATCAGTACCCTTTTCCTGCCTTCTCCCCATATCTCCTGATATAAAGGTTTAAATCAGGAGATATGGTTTAAAGAGAGGGGAGAAAGATCTGATAGGAACCCAAGGGATAACATGTTTTCCACTAAGGGGGGTGTATGGAATGAGCTGCCAGAGGAGGTAATTGAGGTGGGTACTATCGTAACATTTAAGAGGCATTTGGACAAGTACTTGTCGGATAGGTTTAGAGGGATAAGGGGCAAGTGCAGGTCGGTGGGACTAGTGTAGATGGGACATATTGGTTGGTGTGGGCAAGTTGAGCTGAAGGGCCTGTTTCCATGGTGTATGACTCTAAGACTCTATGAATCTATGTGGTGGTGGAGACAGATATGATAGTGGCATTGAAGAGACTTTTAAAGAGGCATGTTAGGAATGGAGGAATACGGATCATGCGCAGGGAGAGGAGATTAGTTTACCGTGGCACCATGTGTTCGACTGAAGGGCTTGTTCCTGTGCTGAACTATGTTCTATGTTCAAGAAATCTTGCTTCCTTTGTAACCGCATGTTGGTATTTCTATGGTGTTTCAGTGGCTTTGCTGCCAATTGTACAGACTGAGCTGAAACCGTCTGGAGATGGTAAGGGTGGCAAAGCCATCTTTAACCCTGGCATGCTAACCTTCTTCAGGGCTGATGCCCTGTGAGGCTCCAGACTGCGGGGCATCATCTCATCTCGCTGTCAGTTCACCGTCAGTGAGTCAAAATCCTGGAACTCCCTCCTTAACAACATTCACACCTCAAGGACTGCAGTGGTTCAAGAGTCCGCTAAAGGGATGGGTAATTAAATACCGGCTCACTGCAAAGTCCACATCCTTCGTATGTTTTGTTTAAAATGTGGATTAAGGCTCATAATAAAGCAAAAAAAAGTAACTGCTATTGGCACAGCATGTCAAAAATGGATCAAATGCTTCAATTAAATCTCGAGGACCATTCCCAAAGACTCAATAGGCCTAGTGCGAGGTCACATGAAAGTCATAAAATCACACAGCAGGGAAACAGGCCGTTTGGCTCATCATGTTCTTACTCATCATCAACCACCTATTTATACAAATCCAACAATAATCCCATTTTCTTTTTTCTCCCCACATTTCTTTGGGATGTGGGGGGGAAACCAGAGCACCCGGAGGAAACCCACGCAGTCACAGACATGCAAACACCACATAGGCAGCAACAGGGGTCAGGATTGAGCGTGAGCTCTACCAGCTTTGACACTCTTCTGTCCTATAAGAGGCAGATGACAACATCAGACCCTGAGGATGCAAATAAATTTGAGAGGCTGTAGAGTCATAGAGCCTTACAGGCCCTTCAGCCCAACTTTCCCACACCGACGAACATGTCCTATGTACAGCAGTCCCACTTGCCTGCGTTTGGTCCATATCCCTCTAAACCTTGCCTATCCATGTAACTGTCTAATTGCTTCTTATACATTGTAATTGTACTTGCCCCAACTACCTCCTCTGGCAGCTCGTTCCATACACACACCACCCTTGTGTGAAAAGGTTACCCCTCAGGTTCCTATAAAATCTTTCTCCCTTCACCTGAAACCTATGCCCTCTGGTTCTCAATTCCTTGATTCCGATTGAGGCTCAATATGTCCACCCGATCTATTTCACCTCAATAAGATCACCTCTCATTCTCTTGCACTCCAGGGAAAAGAATCCCAGCCTGCTCAACCTCCCCCTGTTGCTCAGATCCTCGAGTCCTGGCAACTTCCTTGTAAATCTTCAGTGTACCCTTTCCAGCTTGACGGCATTAGGTTTGGCTCCAGAACGAGCAAAGTGGCTGAGACCATGATTAGTTTCACGAATAAGGCGTACATATTAAAATTAGCTGGGGTTATTGTGGCAGGGAGGTGGGGAGGGTGGGGAGGGTGTGGGGGGAGGGGAGAGTGGGGGTTGGGGGGGAGGGGAGGGGGGAAGGGTGGGAAGGGGGGAAGGGGGGGAGGTGGGATGGGTGGGGGGGGGGAGGGGAGAGTGGGGGTTGGGGGGGGAGGGGAGGGTGGGAGGTGGGAAAGGTGGGGGGTGGGGGGAGTGTTGATTGGGAATTGGTACACACGAGGAGAGAGGCACAAGAGTTTGCAAATGAGGCGGGATTTGCAGAAAGCAAGAGGCTTGAGTGGAGTGCGGGGAGCGACGCGCTAGCATCATCTGTCAGAGGGAAATGAGTGCTCGTTGAGAGCAGGATAAATCATCGCTCGGACTGTGAGAGGCGTAAGTGGGACAGTGCAGCGTACGGTGATGAATTGTCAGCTGTGCACCTTGCTCAGCTCCTCAGCTGCCTGCCTGACGAGCTGCTTTGTAGTTCTGCCTGTCGCTCTGAAGCGCTCTGAAGGTTGAAAGTGAATGGACTGCCACTCGGGTTAAACACTCAGGCTCTATAAGGTGCTGGCCAGGCTGCATTTGGAGTTCTGTGAGCAATTTTGGGCACCATATCTGTGGAAGAATGTGCTGGCTCTGGAGAGAGTCCAGAGGAGGTTTACAAGAATGATCCCAGGAATGAGTAGGTTAACATATGATGGGCGTTTGACGGCACTGGGCCTGTACTCACTGCTCTAAACTCACTTGAGTTTAGAAGGATGAGGGGGACCTCATTGAAACTTGCCGAATAGTGAAAGGCTTGGACAGAGTGGATATGGAGAGGATGTTACCACTAGTGGGAGAGTCTAGGACCAGAGGCCATTGCCTCAGAATTAAAGGACATTCCTTTAGGAAGGAGATGAGGAGGAATTACTTTTGTCAGAAGGTGGTGAATCTGTGGATTTCTTTGCCACGAGGCTGTGGAGGCTGTTAATGGATATTTTTAAGGCAGAGATAGATAGATTTTTGATCAGTACAGGTGCCAGAAGTTAAGGGGAGAAGGCAGGAGAATGGGGTTAGGAGGGAGAGCTTGATCAGCCATGATTGAATGGTGGAGTAGACGTGATGGGCCGATTGGCTTAATTCTACTCCCATCACTTATGACCTTATGACCTACTCGGCTCCCATTCAACAGAGAAGCTCTACCGGGTCAGTAAGTAAGACAAACCCATAACACCCTCACACATCTCATCATCATTAAATTGATTTGTAAATCTCTTGCCATCCATTAACTAAGTTTGAGGAGGTTCACCATTTCAGTGAGTGTTCCACCGATCTTACAGGTGTGGTACTTTAGTTGTCACTTGTACCTCGGTACAATGAAATTCATTTTTATATGCAGTGCAGTACAAGTATTACTATACATAAGCACTTAGATACATATTAAATAAGCATCTCAGATACAGTACACGTGTATAGCTGTAGAACACTGAGACTGTATTCAGAGTCGCCAGTTTGACACCATTTTCAAGTCCCAGTTGTTGTAAGTGCAGGGATCTTGACCTGACTATGAAGGTGTACGGTGGAGACCATGCTGACTGCTTGCTTCACCACCAGATTCAGTAATTTCCATCCCCAAGAATGAAGAAGGCTGCAGAAAATGGATGGCATTGCCCGGTCCATCACCGGTACTGACCTCCCCACCACCGAAATGGGATCTACAGGAAGCGCTGCCTCAAGGTGGCAGCTAACATCGTCAGAGGCCCACACCACCCTGGCCACGCTGTCAGCTCACTTCTACCACCAGGAAGAAGGTATAGGAACCTGAGAACTGTAGCCTCCAGGTTCAAGAGTAGCTGCTTCCCTTGAATATCAGGCTCTGGAACCACCCTGCACAGCCCTAACCACAACCCTATCCCAGCACCAAGCTGGCATGGACTTTGTACTACTAAGGTTTCATTACACACTGTGGCTTCATGGTCTGGTTTACCTAGAATCATTCATTATTTATTGGAGATTTTTTTGTCATTCTTGCACTTAATGTACCTTTAAAGCTGCAGTGAGGGAGAAGCTCAATGTTGCTGCCCCGATACATACAACAGTTAAACTCTCTTGAAATCTTCTCCATTTAGTTTAGTTTTGTTTAGAGATTCAGCGCTGAAAAAAGGCGCTTCGGCCAGTGGCGGAAATCCCGGGGGGGCCAGGAGGGACACGTCCCTCCCCTGTTTTGAGAGGAGGGGGACGATCCCCACTCCCCCCCCCATTTTTTGTAATCCGGATTTTAAAACCCGGTGAAATCTCTGCTTTCCGCGACACAGTGGGGGTGGGAATGCTGATCGGGGGCCGCGATTGGACGAGAGAGACGTCGGTCAACAGGAAATGGGGGCGGGACATGAAGATTCAGCGCGATGATTGGAGGAGGGAGGTGTTGGTCAGCAGCGGAAGTAGGGGGTGGGACTGAGGATAGAGTGTGGTGATTGGAGGAGGGAGACGTGCCCAGGTCATAGGGTCACAACGGCAGCCCTGGACACAGACCTGTGCCTCATCCGCAGCCAGGATCGTTCCCGGCCGGCTCTCCGGCACTGCAATCGCAGCCGAACCATCACTGGACCATCCCCCTCCCCCCCCCCCCCCCCCCCCCCCCCCCCCCACACCCGGGGGTGGCCAGAGACGTCGGGAGTCAGACAGATGCAGTGCCCCCAGGCCCACAGCCAGTACAGAGAAGCAGAGCTAAACCCAGCTCAACTCTGCCTCTCCCACTGGGTTAACCTACAGCCCTGCCTGGACTTAACGGAAATATGGCCCAGGTTTACAGCCAGTGCGGAGAAGCAGCGCTAACTCCACGGCTCCAGACTGATATTCCGTCAGTCCAGGCAGGGCTGTAGGTTAACCCAGCGAGACAGGCAGAGTTGAGCTGCATTAGCGCTGGATTGAGCTGTAATTATCGTTCACAGGGCCCACGGCAGAAGCCTTCTTATCCTCGCGTGTGTGTGTGAGTGCGCGCATGCACACGCGGCTGCAAATAAATTGTGTCCCCCCTGTCCCCCGGTCCCCTCCATATTTTGATAGCGATTTCCGTCACTGCCTTTGGCCCACTTAGTCCGCGCCTACTAGCTATCATCCCGTGCACTATCTTACACACAAGCAACAATTTACAATTTTTACCGAAGCCAATTAACCTACAAGCCTGTAAGTATTTGGAATGTGGGTTGAAACTGGAGCCTCCATAGAAAAGCCCCACGGTAACGGGGAGAACGCATAAACTTTGTACAGAAAGCACCTGTAGTCAGGTTCAAACTCTGGTCTCTGGCACTGTAGTGGGACTTTCCCACATAGGCAATTTGTTCGACGATTGTCATAGTCGTAGAAGGTTGCCGAAAAACCGCGACTGGACCCCCCATGACAATGTCTACGACAATGTCTACGACAAAGTCTACAACAACCTACCACCTAGTCGACATCAAGCTACGGCAAGCTACCCACAACCGGCGACCCATTAGGACGTCCACCTACGACCACACCTACGACAAGGTACGACCCTGTCGGTGACAACTGAAGACAACTTAAGACAATTCAGTCGCCAGTACCTGTCGCCGGTTGACGTAGGTAGTCACCAATGGAATTCACAAAAGTCAGCACCGGCGACAACCTACTGTACGTCATCCTGGCGAAAACCTACGTCATCCTGGCGACAACCTACGGCATCCTGGCGACAACCTACGGCATCCTGGTGACAACCTACGTCATCCTGGCGACAACCTATGACAAGCCAACTGTCGGCGACTGTCGCCAAAAAGCTTTGAACATTTCACCATCCAGCGGCAACCAGAAAGAAGCTACGATTCTTTGGGCAACTGAGGAGACTACTCACGACCATACAGGCGACACCCTGGCAACCATGTGATGACAGCCGAGTCACCTGTAGTCACCTAAAAAATTGCCTAAGTGGAACAGGGGCATAAGGCTGAAACTCTACTGGTACTGTGAGAAGCTTAGTTTTGCGTGCTGTCCAACTGTCTATAATTCCTTCAGGACTATGGGCTCTAAGCTCTTAAATTCTCTAATAAAACTTTTCTGTGACTAACTGCTTCTATTGTTACTTGAGATTCTTTAAAAGTTACCTCTGTCTGTCTCCAAGCTTTAGGTCATCAATCCATATGTAACGGTGTCAGATAAGGATCGCCATTCCTGTAAAGTGCATTAAAGATATCATACAAAAAACAATGGCTGTTGTGGATTGGGTGTAATGTAAAATGCACAGTGGTGCTGCTGGAAGAGCAGATGCCTCACAGCATCAACGGCCCAGGTTCTGACTTCCACTGCTGTCTATGTGGAGTTTACATGTTCTCCCTGTGACCGCATTGGTTCCTTCCCACATACCAAAGATGAGCCAGTTGGTGGGTTAATTAGCCATTGTAAATGGACCCTGGCGTGCAGGTGAGTGGTAGAATCTGGGGGGAGTTGATGGGAATGCGGGAATTTTTTTTGTAATGGTGGGATTCATCCAGGATTAGAGTAAATGTGTGTTGGATGGTTGGGCTGGACCCGGCGAGTCAAAGCACCATGTAACTCTATGACAGGGCTTAGAGTGAGGTATGGACAAGATGGAGATGACTACAACCAGGCCAGCTGCCTGTAACTGGGGATCGTGTGCAGTTAGTGAGTGGTTTATTAGTTGTACCGTGCTTCGTTGGCCCCAGGGGTTGGGAAAGGTTCGACGTGGATGCAACTCCTTCCTACGATTATGTGGTGTAAATACCCGAAGCACCGACTATCACTACAGTGATGAGTCCATTCCCATTAGAAGCAAGCGTGATTCACTAATTCAACACAACACTGGAGTGCGTGCGTGCAGTATAAAGAGATTTTTAAAAAACAAGGCAGACTAATTAGGCCAACAGTGAGTATGTGCAACATCAGCAGAGGAGAGCGTCAGGATTTTGGATGAGTTTTCAGCCCAACGCTCACACAAAGAAGCAAAGGTAAACAGGTTAATGCTGCTGTTAAACAGATGGAGGTCAGGTTGATGTCACACAAACACATTAAGCATTTGTAGACTGGGATTAACAGAGGTTTGCAGTCTCTTGAGTCAGCAGAGAGTTGAGTTTATTATTTAAACTATCTCACATAATTACAGACACACCGGTTCCAGAAGGTCATGGGGAGAAAACATTGGGGAGGCTCTTCGCTAAGTCACAACAAGGCGCCGCATTTAGATTGTACCTGCAGCACAAGGGAGCACTGTGACGTGCTGTGTCAGAGCTTTCACAAACAATCCCCGGCAACAGGGTCACAGGACAGCATCGGTCGTTAGTGATGGGTGACCACTTTGTCGGGCATTTCCCTCCAGCAGCAACTTCCAGCTCCCCATCCTTGTCATTCTCCCACTTTGCCTCACTCTTTGGCCTCCTGCACTAGTCCAGTTTAAGCACCTGACCTTACAACTAGGCACGTTACAGTCATCCATACTGTGAGCAAATTTGGGCCCCATATCTGAGGAAGGATATGCTGGCTCTGGAGAGGGTCCAGGGGAGGTTTAAAAAATGATTCCAGGAATGAGTGGGGTTGCATATGATGAGCATTTGACAGCACTGGGCCTCTGCTGGCTCGAGTTTAGAAGGTTGTGGGGGGACCTCATTGAAACTTACAAAATAATGAAAGACATAGATAGAGTGGATGTGGGAAGGATGTTTCCACTGGTGGGAGAGTCTAAAACCAGAGGTCATAGCCTCAGAATTAAAGGGCGCTCTTTTAGAAAGGAAGTGAGGAGGAACTTCTTTAGTCAGAGGGTAGTGAATCTGTGAAACTCATTGGCACAGAAGGCTGTGGAAGCCATCAGTGGATATTTTTAAGGCATAGATAGACAAATTCTTGATTAGAACAGGTGTCAAGGGTTATGTGGAGAAAGGAGGAAAATGGGATTTGGAGGCAAAGATCAGCCATGATTGAATGGTGGAGTAGAGTCGATGGGCCGAGTTGCCTAATTCTACTCCTATAACTTGTGAACATGAACTTCCTGCCTCAACACTGTTTCCCATGACACCTTCTCCTGAACAGTTTACATCTCCTTACTTGTCCCGGTTACAATCTCCTTTACACTTTTCAGCATCAGTCCCCTCTGTCCTTGCACCTCCCCTGCGCCTCACGTGCCCACACCGACAAACATGCCCCATCTAACTAGTCTCACCTGCCTGCGTTTGCCCCATATCCTTCTAAACCTGTCCTATCCATGTATCTGTCCAAATATTTTTTAATAGTTTGAAAATACCTGCTTCAACTACCTCCTCTAGCAGATCATTCCATATACTGTACCTACCACCCTTTACGTAAAAAAGTTGTTCCTCAGGTTCCTATTAAATCCTCCCCCCTCACCTTAAACCTATGTCCTCTGGTTCACGATTCCCCTAATCTGCATATAAGACTCTGAGCATTTATCCTATCTATTCCCCTCATGATCTTATATACCTCCATAAGATCACTTCTCGTCTTCGTGCACTCCAAGGAATAAAGTCCTAGCCTGCTCAACATCTCCCTATAGCTCTAGCCCCCAAGTCCTGGCAACATACTCGTAAATCTTCTCTGCATCCTCTCCAGCTTAACAACATCTTTCCTAATACAGGGTGATCAAAACTGAACATAATACTCTTAATGTGACCTCACCAATGTCTTGTACAACTGTAACATAACATCACAACTTCTGTACTCAATACTCTGACTGATGAAGGCCAATGTGCCAAAAGCCTTGACCACCCCTTATCTACCTGTGACGCAACTTTTAAGGATTTTAGTCCTTGCATTTTTTTTTATCTGAAATTTCTCTTTTGCTATAACACTACATTCTGCACTTGGGCATTTGTCAGTTTGCACTAGATTCAGATTCAGATTCAAACTTTATTGTCATTGTGCAGTGTACAGTACAGAGACTACCTCTTGTACTTGTGTATGGTCCGTTTGTACTCATGCATGGTATGATTTGACAGGATAGCACCCAAAACAAAGTATCTCATTACATGTGACAATAATAAACCAATACCAATACCAATGCCAATTCACATCGAAGCAGCACCTTTGAAACACGAGCCATACCTCAGATTATTCCAGCAAGAACTGTTGAGGCAGGCCTTGCCTGAGACACAGGTGATTCTGTCTCCTGTTGCCATGTGATCTAGTTGCTATGGGGTGAGGTCATTTATGGTATGACATTCTTCCCCCTGAATGAGACACATCACTGGCTTCTATGATGGTGCAGTGGTTAAAACCCAATGCGGGTGGAATTTAAATTTTGTGAATAAGTTCATAACTGATAGGAGGAGAATTTAGCCATTCGGCCCATCAAGTTTAATCTAGAATGCTCTAGCGTTTGGGGAAACAGCAGCAGCTGTAATAATGTCCCATCCAGTTCAGTGTTGTCCCTCAGGGGGAAATCTGTCCGTATCCAGGCTGGCCTACAGGTGACACGTGCCACGTGCCCGTGGGGCGCACGGTGGCACAGCGGTAGAGTTGCTGCCTTACAGCGCTTGCAGCGCCGGAGACCCGGGTTCGATCCCCACTACAGGGGGTTTCCTGTATGGAGGTTGTACGTTTTCCCCGTGACCTGTGTGGGTTTTCTCCGAAATCATCGGTTTCCTCCCACACTCCAAAGACGTACGGGTTTGTAGGTAAATTGGCTTGGTAAATGTAAAGATTGTCCCTAGTGTTGATATTCCCTATCCCAAGGGATAGTGTTAAGGTGTGGAGATCACTGGTCGCCGCTGACCTGGTAGGCCGGAAGGCCTATTTTCGTGCTGTATCTCTAAAACTAAATCTCTAAAACTAAAATGGTGACTGAAATGGCACATCCTACTACACAGTTGTAGCCAACATCCTTCTTAAGGTGCAATTAGTAATGGGCAATAAATGCTGTCCTTATCAGCAATGCGCAGATCCCCAAAATAGTGAATGAAGAAGAAATAAGCCTCCAGGTCTTCCTACTAGTCCTGACAGGAGCTTTGTGGTTCCTGAATTTGAGTGCAGACTGCTAGAGCGGTGTTTTTTCATGGATTATGAACCAGTATCACCAGTCCTTGCAAGGGTTGGTACTGCAAGCTGCACCTATTTACATACAAAAGGGACTGATGTTCCCATCAAGAGTGTGGAGGTGCACAGCAAGGACTGCTGGAGATAAATGGGGTTATTTGGAGCTGGTGACTTGGTTCGAAAGACAACGTTCAGGGCAAGCGGGACAAATAGGGTCACAACCATGCAGGAGTTCTGTGAATGGACCAGTAGGAGAGGTAGACACAAAATGCAGGAGTAAGGAATAGGTGACATTTTGGGTCGAAACCCTTCTTCAATGAGAGTCTGAAGAAGGGTCTCGACCATAAACGTCACCTATTCCTTTACTCCAGACATACTGCCTGACCCGCTGAGTTACTCCAGCATTTTGTGTCTTTCTTCGGTGTAAACCAGCATCTGCAGTTCGTTCCTCCATGGAAGGAGAGGAAGTTGTTCACAATCACAAGGGCAGCCATTTGGTCTACCCTACCTGCTTTTATGTTCCTTTTACATCTTATTTTTTGTTTGTAACTTCCCTGCTTAAAATTATCATTGTAATAACCTTCCACCATTGTTGTGAGATCATTCTGATGCCAATAACTCTCTGGATGAGAATATTTCCCTGCATTCCCCTGCAGGTTGGTTGGCAATGGTTTTGAATCAGTGACCTCTGGTTTCTCACTCGCCAGGGGGAATAGATTTATTTTTTATGTACTCATGCTTTGATCTTTTCTGTTATTTTAATGAGGCTTAGCTCCTCTTTAAATACATTTTGTCTTGGCCCTGTTGTGAATGATTTCACTGCCAGGTCCATCCCAGTAACTTTGGTGGAAGACAAGGCCTTGACATGGAGGATGAACAACATCATCACTGGTTTCCTAAAGTGAGGCGCTCCTGCCACCTAGTGAGCAACTGTGGAACTGCCGCCGATCTGGGCATGAAAAGTAAAACTTCGGTAATCTGCTGGTACACAAAAAAGCTGGAGAAACTCAGCGGGTGCAGCAGCATCTATGGAGCAAAGGAAATAGGCAACGTTTCGGGCCAAAACCCTTCAACCGAAATTCAATGTTCATGAACATTCATGAACATTGAATTCTCCCAATGTCGTTAGTCCTTGTTGTCTCCTCCCCTTCCTCAGCCTTCCTGCTGTCTCCTCCCATCCCCCAGCCTTCGGGCTCCTCCTCCTTTTTCTTTTCCCTGCCCCCCCTATCAGTCTGAAGAAGGGTTTCAGCCCGAAAAGTTGCCTATTTCCTTCGCTCCATAGATGCTGCTGCACCCGCTGAGTTTCTCTAGCTTTTTTGTGTACCTTCAATTTTCCAGCATCTGCAGTTCCTTCTTAAACATTCAGTAATCTGCTATCTGCCTATTCAGATATCTTGATGGTTCGGCATCTGGCTCACAAGCCAGGCTCCCTTCCGACTTTGCAGATGTGCAGTTGAAATTGGTATCATGGTTGGCACAGATGCCGTGGGCTGAAGGGCCTGTGCTAGCTTGGACTCCATTTCCAGCTTTCACCTTGACACTCACCTTTCTCTGTTTCCTGCAATGCCTTGAAACTTATGGGGCCTTTGTTTCCTTAAGCTTCCTTTAATCTTATGTGTCTAATTGGAACATTTATGAATTTACTGCATAACATTTAAAAAATAGTGAATTAAAAATATGTTGGAGTATTACTAAAAATAAAATCCATTAGTCTGGAAATTCTGCATGTTCTAGCTCCACCAAATTAGCTAAGGTGCTGGATTGACAGAATTTTACTATTGCATCTGACCTTATGGCACATGCTCACTTCACAGAATGATTCTGTGCACAGATTTATCTGGTCCGAATGCGGAGGGCCTGTTTTTATGCAAGCTCAAAGCTCAACCAGCAGGGGTAGTGCCTTGAATGTGGCACTGAAGGAGCTGGCTTCCTGTAAATCGTAGCACAGTGGAGTAGCTAGTAAAACTGCTGCTCATATATCCAGTGGCCAAGGTTCAATCTTGGCCTTGGGTGCTGTCTGTGTGGAGTTTGCACAGTGGCCCCGTTTCATCCGGGTGCTCCCCAGTTTCCACCCACATCCGAAAGGCGTGTAAGTTGATTAGTTTGTTGTCTATTGAAAAGTGTCCATGGTGTGTAGGTGAATGGGCAAAGGTAATGAGTATGCAGTCAGAATAAAATGAAATGCGATTTGTGTAAATCAATGTCAATGAGTGCATGATAGGCCACATGAACACAAAGGGCCAAAAGACCGGGTGGCATGGTGGCACAGCGGTAGAGTTGCTGCCTTACAGCATCGGAAACTCACATTCGATCCTGATTACGGGTACCGTCAGTAAGGAGTTTGTATGTTCTCCCTGGGGCCGCGTGGGTTTTCTCTGAAATCTTCCGTTTCCTCCCACACTCCAAAGACGTACAGGTTAGTAGGTTAATTGGCTTGGTATTTAAGTGAAACTTGTTCCTAGTGTGTGTGTGTGTGTGTGTGTGTGTGTGTGTGTGTGTGTGTGTGTAGGATAGCGTTAATGTGCGTGGATCGCTGGGCGGTGTTGACTCAGTGGGCCTGTTTCCGCGCTGTATCTCTAAAACTAAAAACAAAAACCGATAAACACTGAACACTTATAATGAATGTGTTGCTATCCACCATTTGCCAGGAGGCATTTGCTAAGATGCCTCATTAAATATCATTGCAGAAAATAAAGCTCATGATGGTGGAGCTCATTTAATGATGACAGAAGACTGGTTGGAGAACAAGAGTCACAGGTTAGGCAGAACTGGGTCTTCTGGCTGGCACGGTATAATCACAATCATACTTTATTAGCCAGGTATGTTTTGCAACATACGAGGAATTTCATTTGCCAAGTCAGTCATACAAATAAAAAGCAACGGAACACACAAAACACATTTTAACATAAACATCCACCACAGTGACACCTCCACATTCCTCACTGTGGTGAAAAAAAGTTAAAATCTCTTCCCTTCAATGCTCTCCTGCGGTCGGGGACCTTGAGCCCTCCATTGACGGGATGATCTTACTCCCATAGCCGGCGGCGTTTTGGCCCTCCGCATCGGGACGATCAGCTCCTGCATCGGGAGGATTTCAGCTCCCTTGTGCCGGTGATCGGACCCAGGGTCGGGGCTGGTTGAGCTCCCGACTAGCCTCTCCCGAGACTGCGAGCTCTTGATGGTAAGTCCGCAGGCCGCAGTTGGAGTGATCCCAGGCATGGGATCAGCTCCGATGTTAAGTCCACACCTCGTGGTAGGGCACAAGTCAATCCGAGGAGGCCTCAGAGCGACCAGAGACGCGATCCGGAAAACAATCGCATCTCCGGGAAGGTAAGAAACTGAGAATAAGTTTCCCGCTCCCCCCTCATAAAACAAACCGGAGAACATTTACACAAATTTTAACACACATAAAAGATTTTTAAAAAGACAACAAAAGCAGACAGACTTTTTTTTTTCTTTTTTTTTTTTTTTTTTTTAAATCAAAAATATTTATTCAAATATTAAAATAGTATTGACACTACAATAAAACAAAACACCACCATAATACAAGACGAACAAATATGCTCAGCAACTGCTAAACAATTATATTGCAATCCTTGTCAAGGATACATTCAACCCCCCTCGGTGCCCAGCGGTCCCGGAACTCCCTCAGGGTGCCCGTAGACAGGGCGTATTCCCTTTCCATCCGCACCCGGGCACGGACGTATCCCCGGAAAAGGGGCAGGCAGCTGGCTCGGGTAGAGCCCTCCACAGTCTGGCGCCGTGACTCGCGGATGGCCAGCTTGGCCAGGCCCAGGAGCAACCCAACCAGGACATCTTCAGCCCTACCCTCTCCCCTACGCACAGGGTGTCCAAAGATGAGGATGGTGGGTGAAAAATGCAGCCAGAAGGCAAGGAGCAGCCCCTTTAGATATTCAAACAGTGGCTGCAGCCTCACGCACTCCATGTACACGTGGTACACAGACTCTTCCAGCCCGCAAAAGTGGCAGGCGGCTGGCGAGTCTGTGAACCGCGAGAGAAACAGGTTGCAGGGAACACCTCGGTGCAATACCCTCCACCCCAGGTCCCCAATGTAGAGGGGGACCAGACAGACTGTTGGCGGGGCTGCCAATCGTGCGGCGCCTCTGGTGTTTGGGTGGTGTGTCACTTGGTACAGTGCAGTAGTTCTGACTTGTATGTCTTTTTATGTAAAAGACTTGGATGAATTTTAGCTAACTTCTACAAACATATTCTTTCCCCCTCCACTGTCTGGGACAGTAGAGACCCTTCTTCAGGCCAGATCTGAAACGTCACCCATTCCTTCTGTCTAGAGATGCTGCCTGTCCCGCTGAGTTACTCCAGCTTTTCGTGTCTAACTTCGGTTCAAACCAGCATCTACAGTTCCTTAGATTTACGTAAGAATTATTTAAGCCTAAATCTGGAAAGCTTCAAGAAGTGGATTCCTGATCCTCTGGACGAGACAAAGTTCTTTTGAGCTGGATATTTACTGAATCCTTTAATCGGGTATATGGATAGGAATGGATTAGAGGGATACAGGCAAAATGCAGGCCTGTATGGAACTTGCTCAGATAGGTCACTTGGATGGCACAGAAGAGTTGGACAGACTTTGAATCCATGATTTAATGTTCATACTGTTGGGCTGTAAGCTATGAAAGTGAAATATAGGCTGCTTGAAACAAGGAACTGCAGATGTCGGTTTACAAAAAGGACACAAAGTGCTGGAAATACTCAGCGAATACCAGCGAGATACTCAACATCGCTGGAGACAATGGATGGGTGACGTTTCGTGTCGGGAGCCTTCTTCCGATGGGGTGCTGTTTTTCTAGTTTGCTTTTGGTCTCACCGTGGCAATGGAGTCAGCCGGGGACAGATAGGCCTGTGTGGGAATGTGAAGGGGAGTTGAAATAGCTTTCAACCATCAGCTCCAGACTGCCACTGTAGACAAAGGGCACTTGCTCTGCAAAATGGTTGCCTAATCCTCACTGGGTCTCGCCAATACAGAGGTGAATCTCAGCCCGACCTGGAAGAGCTGTTTAGGTCATTGGATGAAGGGGCTCCCCATCCAGCTCCATCTTCCTTGTATTCCAACCCCCATATGTAGGTATGTTGCAAAGCCTACCTGAAGCGTCGTTGAAAATCTGCCGCTGCGGTGTGCGCGATTTTGGCGCCGTTTAGAGGGGGGCGGGTTTAAAACGCGATTTTCTCTAGGCTGTTCAAATCGAAGATGTTCAGCCTAGTTAATTATTAACGAAAAATCGCTGGAAGACCCCGTCGCAAAAGCTATTATTAGTTTTAAAGGCCTCGTATAATAGTTATAGTAGTTTAAAAATCCATCTCTAAACCTGCGACCGCCAGCAACCGCAAGGTCTCATAAAGCAAATAATTGAAGTTAGACTGTATATTTTTACATTAAAAAGGGCTTCTAAAGATCCCTTTATACAAAGTTTAATATTGCGAGTAGCTCAATTTCGGGCCCATTATATCCCGCAGTATTTTTCTGGGCATTTGAGGGCACAAATCTACCGCAATGTGAACGTTCTAAACCAGCGCGTTCACAGGATCCCACTGGAAAGCTGATTTAAATGGGCATTTATTTACAGCAATTGAACACTAAATTCCTTCCATTTGGTCTATAAATTAATGTAAATGAGATTTAAAAATCATGTTTTATTGTGAATTATTTGTGAATATTATTTGGACATTTAGGCTATTTAAAAATGTTAATCATTTATTAAGAAATGGATAGATGTTTAGATCTAGTAATTGAAGTCTGAAATTAGCTACAATTAGGTAACTAACTAATCATATGCTTTAATTTCAGGTCATCCAAGTAAGATTATTTTATGTTTGTTTCAGAATGCTTCAATCTATGATAACTGAAAATTTCATTCAGTTCTCTTAATTTTTAAGAAAGTTATGGGCTTTTGACTGTTCACGATCACAGCTTTTTTGTTATGTCCATAGAAAATCAATAGGGAACAAGATGCTCATTTCCGAGTATGAAAATGGCCATAACTTTTTAAATACTTGAGATATGAAAGTGAATTAGGTGTCAAATTAAACTTATTTTTATGCTTTATCTGATGGGATAAATTACAGATTTGATTTTTAAAATCTCAAAATTTTGTAACATTGCTACCATATGTGGTTCCACCCATCCACCGCTCCTTCACTTCCCCTGCACTTCTACACACCAGCCATCTTTCCTCTTTCTCACCCTCTAGATCTAGTCTTTAGACTTTACTTTAGACTTTAGAGTTACAGTGTGGATACAGGCCCTTCAGCCCACCAAGTCCATCCCAACCAGCATCACACCAACATTGGCACCATTCTACACACAAGGAACTGTCACACAACAAGTAATTTAACCTACAAACCTGTATGTCTTTGGAGTGTGGGAGGAAACCAGAGCACCCAGAGAAAACCCACGCGGTCACAGGGAGAACGTACAAACAGTGCCCATGGTCACGATCGATCCTGGGTCTCTGGCGCTGTAAAGCCCCTGTCCCACTTTCACGACCTAATTCACGACCTCTGCCAAGTTTGCTCTTGACTCATACTCTCAGCATGGTTGCCACGAGGTCGTAGGAGGTCTTCCTCATGCTCGTACTCGTGGCATCAAGTAGGTTGCAGCGTTTTTTCTAGCTTGATAAAAAATGTCCACGAATAAAAAAAAAGTCGGTATGGAAAAAATCGATACTTTTTACTCGTAGGTTGGTCGTAGGTAGGTAGTAGGTAGGTCGTGATGCTAGTCGTAAGTAGTCGGAGGTGGTCGGAGGCAGTCGGGGTGAAAAAAAGGGCAGTAGAAAAAAAAGGTTATTTAAACAGCAGAACGTCACCTCTTTCACTCCAAGGCATGTTCATTCATAGCTGGAGAGTTTTTTGGAGAGGAGACTTTTAGAGATGGCACCAAAAAGGCAGCAGCGCAGGGGGATGGCACAACCCTAAAAAAAACCTGCCAAGCAGGTGTTGCCCACCCAGGAGGAGGAGTGGCAGGAGGTGATGCCACAGGAGGTGATAGTATAGTAGGAGGTAGCCCTGCATGAGAGACCCCTGGAGGAGGAGACCAGGGTGGTAGTATATGTCCCCACCACCACCCCATCCTTCACTGCCTCATTTGAAGGCAGCATAGCAGCCCTTTCTCCTGTGTCTGACACAGCATCAGAGGCAGATACCCCATTGGTGGTGAGGGAGAGCTGGAGGAAGGTTATGCCCTACACCTTCACCAGAAAGCATGAGGGGGACCTTGAGAAATGGTTCCAGCAGAATGCCATCCTGAACGAAAAGGAAAATGAAGGGTACAGGGACAGGGGCAAGAATGGCATGCTTGCCATCCACTGCCCCACATGTGTGCTTAAAGTTCCATCTTTTGTCAAAGTCCAACGCCACTCTCTTCCAGTCATCTGGTGTACTGGGACAGTCAATCACATCATCTCCATGCACCCATTGAGACCTCTTCTTGTGCTTCCTCTTCACCCTTGCTTTTCCCCTTCTGCCTTTCTTAAAAGGACCTGAAGCAAAATGGCTACTGCAAACAGCAGTAAAACATACATGGTCTAAGCCAGTCTTCAACATAGTCAAAGGAGGTCGTAGACATAGTCATGGAAGGTCGTACACATAGTCGTGGAAGGTCGTAGGCTACTGCGACCTCGATTTTTTTTTTAGGTCGTTTAAGGTTGTCAGAGGTCCCGATTTAGGTCATGAAAGTGGGACAGGGGCTTAGGCAGCAACTCTACCGCTGTTCCACCATGAATTAGCATCTCGACCCAGAAAGTCAACCATTCTCTTGCCTCCACAGATGCCGCTCAACCTGCTGATCAGCCATCTCTTGTGCCTTCACAGACTTATTGAATCAGAACATGGAATTTACAACATAGAGCAGTATATCACGGCCCTGGAAGTGAACCTTCAACCCATCATGTCTGAGGCAGACATGATGGCAAGTTAAATTAATCTCCTCTGCTTGCATGCCATTCATAGTCTCCACCTGAGGCAACCAGAACTGCACAGAATACTCCAAATAGGGCCTTATCAAAGATTTACAAAACTACAACATGACTTCCAACTCTTATACCCAAATGCCCCTACCAATAAAGGCAAGACTACCACAGATCTTCATTAGCATTCTTAGTATCACCACTTCAAATGTGGAGCAGGCTCAAGGGGCTGATTGGACCACTCCCTTCCAATTTATTCCCAACTCATGTCTCTCCATGTCATCCTGAATCACATTTGCATTCTGAAATGGGGGGGGGGGGGGCGCGCGCGATTGATTTAAGCAAGAGTCTTAGTATGTCCTCGTGATTGGGGTAATCTCCCTGCTCATTCAGTGTTGACCTGGTTTATTTTTAGCCTGGAGCTGTTCCTGCTCACTTTCACTCAGCTGTCCTGTCACTCGAATAGCAGCGTCTCTGAGTCTGTTCCACAAAGCACTCGGACGGCCGGAGGTGAGCTTGCAACTAACTTTTTCATCTACGGTGTGTGTGTGTTTTGTGTTTTTTGTATGTATCTGCACACACTCGTGTTTGTACACGTGGTTGGGTTGGTGTGTAAGGGGAAGGAAATCACCGTAGCACTCAGCCCCCTTTTGTGGCCGCTGATAGTTTACTGTGCACTGGGAGTGGGTGGGGTGGCTATGTGTGATTTCGGTCACTGTTGTAATTGTTAGGTGCTGTTGTTCCTCTTTCTCTCTCTCTCTCTCTCTCTCTCTCTCTTTCTCTCTCTTTCTCTCTCCCTCTCCCTCCTACCCATTTCCTCTCTTTCTCTCTCTCTCTCTCTCTCTCTCTACATAATTTTCATCAAAATCTTTTGAGGTCCTAAAACATAATCCCTCTACAAATGATGGTATACTTTCAGCTACCTGGGTGTAAACTCTAGAATAACGACCTCCAAATATCTAACTTTCTCTCTCTCTCTCTCTCTTTCTCTGTGTTTCTTCGTTTAAAATACACCTCCCAGACCCAATCTCAGAGGCTTGAGCTAACAGCTGTGTTAGTTATTCATCATCTCTTTTTAAATACGCCTCTGAATATACCTGGGGATATGTTGTTACAAGATACTACATAAGTGGAAGTTGTTGAATGTCAGAGGGGAATATTTTTTTAATTCATTCAAGGGATATGAGCACTACAGCAATTAATTGCCTGAGAAGGTGGTGATGAGCTGCCTTAAATCGCTGTAATCCTTGAGGTGTGGATATGCCTACAATACTTTTGGGGAGGGAGTTCCAGTGTTGTGGCATCAAAGGAACGGTGACATATTCCCCAATCAGTATGGCTTGAAGGGCAATTTCAAGGTGGCGATGTCCTCATGCTTTTGCTGCCCATGTCCTTGTAGCCAGTTGAAGTCAGGAGTTTGGAAGATGCTGTCGAAGGAGTCTCTTGTTGAATTGCCGCAGTGCATCTTGTAGAAGATACAAATTGCTGCTACTGCCCTTCAGTGATGGAGTGAGCAAATGTTTGTTAATGCTGTTGTGGTGCTTGAGTGTTGTTGAAGCTGCACTCATCCAGGGTAAGAGGGGAGTTTTTCCATCACACACCTGACCTGAACCTTGAAGATGGTGGAACAGGCTTTGGGGAGATATGTGAGCTATCGCCACGGGATTCCTAGCCTCTGATCTGCTCTTGTTGCCTTATTGTGCACATGGCTACTCCAGTTCAGATTCTGGTCAATGGTAACTCTTGGGATATTAAGAGTGGGGATTCAGTGATGTGTATGCCAACGAATACCAGGGGGTGAGAGCTGGATGTTCTCCAGATGTCAAGCAATTTCCACATCTGTGTTCCTTTTTTTTCAAAAGCCCAACCTCAACCACTGATCAGGTAATAACTTGAGATGGTGTAACTTGAGTTATATCTTGAGTTCATATAATCATATTGAGTAATAATCAGAGTAACTAATAATAATATTTTGGAGTGGTTTATCGTTTCATCACTCTAATAATTGTATTATGGATAGAAACAAAGTGTTGGAGTAACTCAGCAGAACATAGAAACATAGAAAATAGGTGCAGGAGTAGGCCATTCGGCCCTTCGAGCCTGCACCGCCATTCAATATGATCATGGCTGATCAGGCAGCATCTCTGGGGGAAAAAGGGTGGGTGATGTTTCGGGTTGGGACCCTTCCACCGAAGATAGGCACAAAGTACTGAAGTAACTCAGCGGGTCAGACTGAAAACCTTTCAGTCTGACCCGCTGAGTTACTTCAGTACTTTGTGCCTATCTTCGGTGTAAACCAGCATCTGCAGTTCCGTTCTGCATCACTAATAATGATACTCTTCACTATCTCAAGCAGGAGGCAGGTTTGCACTCTATGTTTGAGCTGTGATTGGTGTGATTCCATCGACATCCAAGTGGGTGATAATAATTGGGAGCCGTGTCACAGTGCCCGAAATAACAAGCCGCTACTTCCTCGGGCAGCTGACAGCTGCTTGCTCTTCACAACATTTGACGCACACACAGGGCGTTTTTGTTTCCCTTGGTAACAAGGAGCTGGGTCACTTGGACATTCATCTCAGTTACTGGGTCCCTCCAGGGTCTCTCCATCTCGCCCATCTCCAATCACACTGAGCTACTCGTTATGGCCAAAGAATAGACCAGCTCAAGTAATTGGAGTCTATTGTTTCTTAATAAAAAGTAGATAGATTCTGTCATAGAGCCATAGTCATAGAGTAGTAATACACTGTGGAAACAGGCGCTTTGGCCCAACTTGCCCAACATGCCCCAACTACACTAGTCCCACATGCTTTGCCAATATCCCTCCAGTCTTGTCCTATCCATGTACCTGTCTAACTGTTTCTTAAACGTTGGGATAGCCCCAGCCTCAACTACCACCTCTGGCGGCTTGTTCCATACACCCACCACCCTTTGTGTGAAAAGGTTACCCCTTTGTGTGAAAATGTTACCCCTTTGTGTGATGAAGTTACCCCTGTCATAGAGAGATACAGCACAGAAATAAGAGTCTCCCAGGTCACCCAGCCCTTCTCTCCAGAGATGCTGTCTGTCCCGCTGCAGCTTTTTGTGTCTATCTACAGAAACAAGCATCTTGTGGGCACCTTGGTATGCCAGCCAACAAGTGCCCATTTCCACATCTGGCACTAATCCCGTTTTATTCTCTCCACATTCACACCAACACCTTTCAGAATTCTACCACTCACCTACACACCACGGACAAATAATTAACCCATCAGCCCGCACACCTTTGAGTTGTGGAGGGGATTTGGAGCACCAGGAGGAAACCCGCATGGTCACAGGGAAAAACCTGCAAACTCCACACAGACAGTATTGAATCAGGGTCACTGAAACTCTGAGGCAGCAGCTCTACTTGCAGCAACGTTGTGCCTTCCAAAACTCCAGTGCCCCCCCCCCATTTGTCCCCCAAAATTAATCACCACTGATGGTGGCAATGTCTTCACCAACTTGTGCTCTGGAATTCCCCTCACTGAACCTCACTGTCTGTCTAGCACTCTTTCTCAACCTTTCAACAATGGGCAACAAAGAATTGGTTTCTAGTCGGGAGGGCCCATTTTAATCCACATAGAACAGTTCAGCACAAGAATAGATCTTTCGGCCAAATATGATGCCCAGTTAAATTAAACTCCCCTCTTGCATGTGATCAACATCCCTCCATTCCTTACATACCTATATTCCTATCTAAAAGCCACTTTGGCTTTTAAATCTCTTTTACATTTTCTGCTTCTGACCTCGGCCTCCAACACTCCAGAGAAAACAATACAAGTTTGTCCAACCTCTCCTTATAGATGCTCCCCTTTAATACAGGCAGCATCTTGGTAAATCTCTTCTGCTCTCTCTTCAAAGCCTCCACATCTTTCCTGGAATTGGGGTAACCAGAACTGCACACATGACTCTTTATAAAGCTGAAACAATAGACAATAGGTGCAGGAGTAGGCCATCCGGCCCTTCGAGCCAGCACCGCCATTCAATGTGATCATGGCTGACCATCCCCAATCCTGCCTTCTCCCCACATCCTCTGACTCTGCTATTTTTAAGCCCTATCTAGCTCACCGCCACCGCCCTCTGAGGCAGGGAATTCCACAGACAGAACTTCATGATTCTTGTGCTCAATGCCCTGAGCAATGATGACTAGCATACAATATAAAGTTATAAGGTCATGTGATAGGAGTAGAATTAAGCCATTTAGCCCATCAAGTCTACTCCGCCATTCAATAATGGTTGATCTATCGCTCCCGCCCAACCCCATTCTCCTGCCTATGCCCCATAACCTCTGACACCTGTGCTTTCTTTACAACTCTATCTACTTGTATTTGCACTTGAAGGATCTATGGACTTGGACCTCTCTACATCAATGCTGCTAACGGTCTTGCCATTAAATGTGTACTTACATTCGACCTCTAAAAGTGCAACACCTCAAATTCATTTTTTTAGATGAAACTCAAAGTAAACCGTATACACATAGCAACGATAAATACAACAATAAATACAATGACAAGTGCCAAACAGTAGAATGGTGCAAGATTGCAGAACAAAATCCAAGTAGTACAAACGAATATTAAAGTACAAAGGGGATTTAAATTTGAAGGGGGTCTGAATGTTATGTTTTTCACACATGGAGTATTGGGTCTAGAGAATGGCCTACCAGAGGATGTGGTAGAAACAAGTATAATAACAATGTTTAAAATACATTTGGCCAAGTGCATGGATAGGAAAGGCAAAATGGATAAAACTTGGGTCTCGGTCGGCACAGATGAATTGGGTCAAAAGGTTTGTTTCCGTCCAGTATAACTCTATGAATCTTTGGATTTCTATTCAAATCATCCCATGGAATCCTCTAAATCCCCCGGGGCTCCAGAATCAGAAATCCCCAACGCAACAAAGAAGCGTAATGATGCTGTTTTACTGCCATTAATCAATCTTTCTTTTAGGCAGCAGTATATACAACTCACTGGTAAATAATGGGGCCACTCATTCACCCCACTTCCAGACCTTATACAAGTTGAGTTTTAAGAGTCAAGAGTGTTTTATAATCATGTGTCCCGAAACGGAAGAATGAACAAAGTGCATCAGTACAACAGTACAGTCTGGTTCAGCAGTTTAGACACTCACTCCCGTAATAAATTACAACGCATAGTTAACAAAGCATCCAAAATCATCAGCACTCCCCTTCCATCAATAGAATCACTCCATCACAAACGGTCTGTGTCAAGGGTGAAGAAAATCATCTCTGATCCCTCCCACCCAGCTCACCACATCTTCCACCTGCTGCCATCAGGAAGGCGCTACAGCTCACTGTCCGCCAAGACATCTCGATTTAAAAACAGTTTTTACCCACACGCAATCCGAATTCTGAACACACTATGATAACAGCACATATCCTCCCCATGCATGTACTGTATATTGTATGATGTTGTGTTTTATGTTATGTTTGACGGGAATCAGCCTACCTTGTAACATCCAGTACTGAACCTGAATTCCACCAGCTTGACTGTGTGGTCATTAAATAATCTAATCTAATCTAATCTAATCAGTACAACCTAATGCATCAGTACAACCTGAAAACATAGTACTCTGTAAACACTGCAATAAACTCACACACACAAACAGACATGTATACATATATATATATAGTGTTTACAGAGTACTGTGTGTATATATACACACACACACATTCACACACACACATATACACACACATATACACACACACATATATACACATACATACATATATGTGTGTGTGTGTGTGTGTAACAAACCAACAACAATAATGCAAAGACAAAATGCCCCCCGTCAATGTAGTTTGGAGCTTATTTTGAGGTTGTAGTGTTTAATAGTCTGATGGTTGTAGGGAAGAAGCTGGTCGTGAACCTGGACTTTACAGTTTTGCGCCTCCTATACCTTCTTCCCGATGACAGCAGTGAAATGAGAGTGTGACCAGGGAGGTGTGGATCTCTGATGATGTTGGCTGCCTTTTTGATCTTTTTTACTTACCTATAGATCCCTACAATGGGAGGTCAGTACCCATGATGGGCCTGTTCAACACTTTTTGCAATCTTCTTCGTTTGTGGGCTTCCGAGTTATTGAACCAGGCCGTGCTGCAACCAGTCAATATGCTCTCTACTGTACACCTGTACAAGTTTAAGAGAGAATTCATTGAGATGCTGAATTTCCTCAATATTCTAAGGAAGTAGAGGCATTCATATGCTTATGCACAATCACAGTGAGGTATAGGTATAATAACAATCTTGCTTGCAGCCTTATCCAGGCATGTAGACTGAGACAACACTCAAAAGTATGCAGTAGCTAATTAACCAACGCATTAATTGTGATGTGGGAGGAAACCAGAGCACCCACTGGAGACCTATGCGGGCCCAGGGAGAGCAGGCACCACTGCGCCGCCTACAATGGTCATGGCATGAATGCCACATGCCACTTACTAGCCCACACCTGATTATTGCCTTGTGCATGCATGTTTGGACCGGTCATTTATTGGGTATAGACACAAAATGCTGGCGTAACTGCCACCGTCTCTCTCACCATCACCACCTCCTCGGCCGATCCCACCAAAGTTGCCGCTGCCGCCAACCTTCACCACCACCCCGGAAACAACAACGCTTCTGCCATTGAGTTACTCCAGCATTATGCGTCTACCTTCAGTATAAACCAAGATCTGCAGTTTATGCCTGTCCCGCTGAGTTACTCCAGCATTTTGTGTCTACCTTCCGTATAATCCAGGATCTGCAGTTTATGCCTGTCCCGCTGAGTTACTCCAGCATTTTGTGTCTGTCTTTGGTTTAAAACCAGCATCTGCAGTTCCTTCCTGCACATTTTGTCTGCTCCACGTTGTGAAATCTCCTCAACGTATGTCTACTTTGAAGAAGTTCTCCTCCTCTCTCCGACGAGAGTTCTGCAACATCCTCTCTCACTGCCTTTCCCCCGACTCTAGTCTGAAGAAGGGTCTCGACCCGAAATGGCACCCAATCCTTCTCTCCAGAGATACTGCCTGTCCCGCTGAGTTACTCCAGCATTTTGTGTCTATCTGCAGTTCCTTCCTACACACTTCATTTGCTGGGGAGTTGTGGGTGGAATTGAACATAATACAATCATGAAATCCCTGAAATAAAAAAACCCAGAAAAGGCTGGAAACACACAGCAGAGCAGTAGATCCCTGAAGAGAGAGAAATAGCTGATGCTTCAGGTCGAAGACCCTTTATCAGAACTAGGGCAGACTCTACAACCCGAAACATTATCTCTCTCCACAGATGTTGCTCAACCTGCAGAGTGTTTCCAGCATTTCCTGTTTTTATTTCTTATTTCCTACATCTGCAATTTTTTAAATCTTTATTTACAGAAGAAGTCACAAACCTGGATTGAAAACATAGAAGAAGCACAGCTTGTTTTTCTTTACAATTTTTAAATGATCTTAATTAATGATTATCACATGTATGCCTCAAACTTGATACTTCTTAATGCGTTATAACCTTTTATATTATCGTTAAGTGTGACCAGAGACCAGAGGCCTATGAAAAGGAGTTCAAAGACGTACAAAGATGTACAAGTTTGCAGGCGAATTGTCCTGGTAAAATAGTCAATTGCCCCGAGGGTGTGTCGGATAGTGTTAGTGTGCTCTGGTCGGCGCGGACTCGGTGGGCCAAAGGGCCTGTTCCTGCTCTGTATCTCTAAGCTAAACTAAACTAATGAATGGCCTTAACTAGCAGCGAGTTGTCTAAAGGCGGTAATGATGGCCGAGTCTCAGGATCCATTACCAGAGGCATGGTTGCTGCTCACAGACCACATCCCTTCCAGGACAGCCAAGTGTCCAACACAATCAGACCCGTGGGGGCAGCATGAGGCATGGGCCAGAGCAAGGGCGATCCAGTCCAATGTTTCGGGCTGAAATATAACCCTGGTTCTCTCCTTTTGGCTGAGAATGTTTAGTTTAATCTCAGCGTAGCAGCATCTGCAATATTTATTTTAATTTACATTTAAAAAACTTTGTTTTGACCATGTGTTCATGTGTGTATGTGTGTGTTGTGTGTGCACATGTGTAGATTTGTAAATATGTATGTGTGATGCTTGCATGTTTGTGTGTTGATGTGCATATGTGAGTGTGTACAAATATACGTCCACACCCATGTATGCATGCATTTTTGAGTATGGAAATATGTATATGTATCCGCACATGCAAACATTTTTCTTCCATATTCAAGCAGATGACTGTCACAGCTAGGTTAATGGGAAGGGAAACTTAAAATATCTCAAGGGTTGAGACTGTGCTAACCCAGAAAAAGATCACAGCCGTGATATGAGAGTTCACTGTGCTGTCCTTCTGTGGGATTAGCAGTGAAGCTGCCCAGTCAGAGGGGAGAGGGGGGAAGGGAGTGTGTGACAGTGACTCTGGAAAATGCTGGTCAGCACAGCCCGATTTAGATATGATCGGAGGGACAAGTCATCGTGGAGCAGCTGCTGCACACTGGGCAGCTCCACGCACAAGGCAGTGGGTTATAATTAACACAGCCTGTCATAGCATCATAGCATGGAGCCTCTGCCTTAAAGGAGAATCCCTCTGCAGCTCACCGCATGCAAACACCATGAACACTTGCGCACATGTACGCCCACATGCACACGCATTCACGAGCACGCACACACACGCTTGTACACATACACTGGCTCTTGCCAACTCCAAGCACAAGTATACACACAGCACACACATACACACAATCTAATACTACGCAACCAGGCCTGCATATTCGATAAGTAGTAATGCGCAAACACACAGACACTGATGAGGCCATTGTAAGACCCATGGACTCTTCCACAGGAGGGTAGGAGGTGGTTGACAGAGAAGGTAGGTAGGTGGACAGCTTATGCGCTGATATGCTCCTTCTTTCACTTACACAGGGTCTCTGTGTGCTTCTAATACATAGGCTTGTGGTTCTCAATACCATACCAAATGCCCCTTCCCCCTATCTGAGCAAACATGTTGGGGGTGCTTCATTGCCTTTAAGAACATCCATTAACCTTTCCCTTCATCTGCCTGGTATTTTCTTTCCACGACTGCTTGGAATAGAATGTTTTGCTCAAGACTATGGTGTCAGGCATACAAACACTGTGAGACACAAAGCGCTGGAGTCACTCAGCGGGTCAGACAGCATCTTTGGAGAGGGATGGATTGACCATGTATCAGGTCAGGACTCAAATTAAGCCTATTTACAGTATGTTCTCCAGAGATGCTGACTGACACACTCAGTTACCCCAGCACTTTGTGCTTTTTATTTGTAAACTGGCATCTTCAGTTCCTCATGTCTCACAATATGGCCTGCACAGTATAGCCATGCATCACTGGAACTCAGTGTTGGGGACATAGGCCAGGGGGAGAAGAAGGAAACTATGTTGGTGATATCTTTAGAGAGTTGTGAGGTGCATGTTGTAAATAATCCAGTCTCAGAACCATATTCGAAAGTCAGAATTGCTGCTCACTGGACCATAATTTTTGTGTCAGATCCAAGATCTTTATCTTCAAAGGTCCATCCCCTCATTTAACTAAAGGTTGGGCTGGCACTTTGAAAATGATGGAAAAAGCTTCATTATTGATATCCCTTTTTGGTCCACCATCTCTCCCTAGTAATGGAGTCAAAGACCATGACCAGAAGATGTTGCTGATGCTAGCATTACTCTCATTGAAGGTTATGCCCACAGTGTCTATTGATGGAGGATCTATACTGGGATTTAGGAGCAGCCCTTTCACCAGTGGATGAGACATCCACCAATGGCACTCCCCGTGGCAGGCATCAGTAAGACCCTTCTTGGTTAACATGGTTATATTTGTCACCTTTCTTGATCATGATTACGGCATTTCTGATGTCGTCTGGTATATCCTTCTTTGCCCAAATATGGATGATGAGACTGTGGCTCTGTCATTGAAAGCTCCTCATCTTCGCGTTTTAGAAGAGCATTAGTATTCCAGGCAGTGGCGGACTGGCCAGGGTGTCAGCTTGCCCGATGGCAAGTGGGCCCCTGATGAAGTGGGCCCTCTTTGTCTCCTGGCAACCAATATTTTTAGACCCAGTCCGCCACTGATTCCAGGTGTGACCTCACCGACATATCTTACAACTGGGACAGCTCCATGAGACTGGGAATGATAAAGGTTTGGGAGTAGCTCCTTTGCATCAAGGAATGTTGCTTGTGGCTGAGAAGAGAGGGAAATGCTTGAAAACCATGACTTATAAAGGCTTTGACACTACTGGGTCAGTGCAGCCAGTGTATGTGTGGCTTTGACAATGTGTTGTTCCTCCTTAGGCAACGTTGAACAACAATGGAGTGCCATGAGTCCGCCAACAACAATAATCCCTCACAACATGTCCCTCCTGATGGAATTGGGATGCAGGAACCTGTCCAATCTCCAGCATTGGCACCCAACGCTGATCAACTAGAGAAGCAAGGAGCACCTGAGAAAGACCCAAAAGACCCCATCACTTCCGATCAGGCGCCGGTAAAGGCGGCCTCCCATGCACTGAAGGAGGAGGCTCTGCCTGAGCCGGACCCGATAGGCCCTGACATCGGGGAGGAGCTGAACAGGCAGCTGGAGGACATCATCAAAAACTATGGCCCCGGGGACAACACGGTGGGCAAGGAGGTGCAGGAAGAGGCGGGGAGAGGTGAGGCTTTGAACAACGGAGAGGTGGAGGCCCAGGAAGATGGGGACAGGGAGCAGCCAGGGTCTGCATGCACTGACGATGCCGACAAGGAAACAGAGAAGGAGCAGAAGCTGGATAAAAAGAAGCTGAAGGGAATGGGTGAGTCGAAACAGAAAACAAATAAAACTGCAGACTCATAGGGTCATACAGCACAGAAACAGGCCCTTCAGCCCGACTTGTCCATGCCGACAAACATGCCCATCTATACAGGTCACATTTTTCCACATTTTGACCCATATCCCTCTAAACTTTTCCTATTCCTGCACCTGTCCAAATGTCTTTTAAATGTTGCTATTATACCTGCCTCAACCATTTTCTCTGGTAGCTTGTTTCATTTGCACATCGTCCTCTGTGTGAAAAGGTTGTCCCTCAGGTTCCTATTAAATCTTTCCTGTCTCACATGAAACCTGCACCAAACCATGGGAAAAAAGACTGTACATTCACCCTATTTATTCCCCTCATGAATTTATACACCCTTATGATCACCCATCCTACAATTGCTACAGTCCAACAAATAAAGATCTAGCCTGCCCAACATCTCCCAATAACTCAATCCCTCAAGTCCTGGTAACATTCTCGTATATCAGATTAAAACAATGTACCTCAGAATAAAAGGACATAAGGACATGCCTTTAGAAAGGTGGAGGAATTTGTTTAGTCAGAGGGTGACGAGTCTGGGATTATTTGCCACAGACGCCTGTGGAAGCCATCATGGGTATTTTTAAGGTGGAGATTGACAGATTCTTGATTAGTATGGGTGTTAGGGGTTATGGGGAGAAGGCAGGAGAATGGGTTGAGAGGGAAAGATGGATCAGCCATGATTGAATGTCGGAATTTACTTGATGGGCCGAATGGCCTAATTCTGCTCCTATGACTTATGAAAATCTTTTCTACACTCTTTCTAACTTAAGGCTAGAACACAGAGGCTGGGATCTGAAAAACAAAAATGCTGAAAGAACTCGGCCTGTCAGGCAGCTTCTGTGGAAAGGGAAACCAGCATGGGGTGATAATGGAGAGGGGGAGGTTAGGAAGCTTGCAGGCAACACAAAAGTTGCAGAGAGTGAGAAAGGCAGTCAAAGGTTGCATTTAACTTTGTAAAAGTTTGGAGCTAATAAGAAGTGTTAAATTGCAGAGAAGGGAGGGGGTTGGAGAAAACAGATGGGAATGCTTGCAATAGGGTGGAGATGACACAGAAGATGGATGGTCACAGTACATATTGAAAAGTGTAAATAAAATGATACAAATTAAATATACGAGGAGGGAGAACTTACTAAATGCTATAAATGTGAGATGGAAAACTGGATGGTAGGTTTTCTGAAAATGTTGAATCCAAAGTGAACTCTGCCATGGTAGGATGAATAAGATTATACATGATTATTCCAGAGATTGCAAGGAGATTCCATGGGCAACAAAGAGGCATGGCTGGTAGAGCTAGTGTCTCATAGATTCAGTATGGGGAGGAGGGGAAGGTGAGATAGAAATTTGGAATTTACCTCAGAAAATGGCAATTAATGCTGGAACAATTATTTATTTAAAATTTGAGATTGAGGTAATTCATAGATCGCAAAGTAATAAAATATGATGGTTAAGTTACTGGAGGAGCAGCCAGAGTTTGGATCACTGATGCAGGGATGTGAGTTTGAATCCCACCACAGCAGCTGGGTTAATTAAATTCAACATGATTGAATAAAAACTAGAACTTTCAGTCATTTTCTATGACAAAAGATTGCTGTTAATATCCATATGATGTCCTTCAGGAAAGTAAATCCACTGACCTTACCTGGATGATCCATCAATGGCATTGTCTTCTCAGCACAAAAGCATCTTGATATGAATGTACAGCATTTTACTTCAGTATTTTCCTGTTGCCAGCTCTACAGTCGCTGGACATGTTGTTACCATCACTCCACTGGGAGAAGATAGATTTCTGTTTTGAACAAAATTTCTTCTGTTTTGAAATACAGGGAAGGAGATCGTTGCCTTGGTGCAGAATCTGAGTAAGATCAGCTCGCCCGAGGAGAGGCAAGATGCACTGCTCCTGAAGTACTCGGAACTGGTCAGTAAAAGCGACTCCATCGACTGCATGCTCTTTTCCCACTCCTTGTTGGGAATGCCTGCCTCTTGTGTCCTTAAACAGGTAAAGCTCCGGGCGACAGGTGGTCATGAGGTGTTCACCTTCTGGTGCTACAGCAACAACATGTCAACACCTTTAACAAGATGGCCGCCAGAACCACGCTCTTTGCTCTCCTTTCTAAGCCCAGGGATTCCTGGTCAACTGACAGTGCTTTATATCATACTCTCATCACAGCAGGATGTCCCAAAGAACTAGATAGCCAACGAGGTACCCCAAACTAGAGTAATCTAATGAAAAACATAAAAGTAGACTGCAAATGCTTCCATGGATCAGTAAAAAGGAAAACCTCAGCAAAGATTAATGTGGGTTCCTTACAGACCGAGACAGAAGAAATTATAAAGTCACGGCATGAAAGCAGGCCCTTTAACTCGGGACAGCATGGTGGCACAGCGGTACAGTTGTTGCCTTACAAAGCCAGAGATCCGGGTAGGATAGAATTAGTGTATGGGGTGATTGTTGGTCGGTGTGGACTCGGTGGGCCGAAGGGCCTGTTTCCACGCTGTATCTCTAAACTAAAACTAAACTCAGCACGTCCATGTCAGCCAAGATGTCTTTCTGAGCTGGTGCCATTGTCTGTGTTTGGGGCCATATCCCACCAAACCTTTTCTATCCATGTACTTGTCCAAATGCCTTTTAAATGGTGTAATTGTACCTGCCCCTACAGGTTCCTCCAGCAACACATTCCATATACACACCATCCTTCTTGTGACAATGTTGCCCATTTAAACTTTCCACTTATTCATACCCCTTATGATTTTTATATACCCCTATAAGATTCTAGGGAAAATAGCCCAGCCTCACTTTACAGCTAAATCCCTCCAATCCCGGTAACGTCCTTATGTTTTTATTCCAACGAATAACCATAGAAAAAGTGGGATTCATTCAAGATAATGTGGCTAATTAGTACGTGGAGCCAGAAGGTTTACGTGAGGTCCGAAATGAACACTTTTCATCAGGATTCACAAAGGAAAAAACTTTGTGGTTGGAGAATTCGGTGTAGGTTTTGGTGAAAGTCTTGTGCAAATTCACAAACTGATTATTTTGGCATAAAGAAGACAGATGGTAGAGGATTGTTTTTGTGACTGAATACCTGTTACTACGAATGTCCCACAACAATCGGTGCTGGAGCCCTTTAGGGATTCGTTTAGTTGGGCCCATTGGCTGGCATGGACAAGTTGTGCCCTGACTTGATCTGGTTTTGAAGGAGGTGTCTATAGGTGGCACTGATTGTCATCTTTCCAAAATTCTAGACGTTTGAGAGTGCTTCCCTCAGAATGTAAAGTAGCAATTGTAACCCCCACTATTTAAGTAAGGTAGGAGAGAGAAAACTGGAAACCATTTTCCAATTAGCCTGGCACAAGTAATAGAGTAAATCCTAGCATCTATTATTTAAGAAGTTGCAACAGGGGCCATAGAAAATATTGTCAACTTTGAATATTGAAAGAGAGATCATGTTTGACAAATCTATTAGAATGTTTTGAATTTCTAACAGTGGAATAAATAAGAAGGAACAAATAGATGTAATGCATTTGAACTTTGCTTTATATTATACTTGCATCACAGCAGGATGAGTTATTACACAAGAGTCGAACATATGTGTTGGGAGTAAATATGACTGTGGACTGAGTTCAAGAGAGAAACCATAATGAATAATTTTCAGGTTGGAAGAGTGTAACTAGTAGAGATGCCACAAGGTCCATCTGTCATTATGGATTATACATATGTGGGGACTGTAAACTACGTATCCATATTTACCAATTACACAAAAATTAATACAAAGAACGATATCAACGCCGGTTGCAAGGAAGTTACATGGAGACCTCAAAAAAAGTAAATGGTTAGGAGCATGGCAGATAGTGTTTACATGGTAAAATATGAGGACATCCACTTTGGTTGAAAAGGATAGAAAATAGGAGTTTATTTTAAAAGGTGAGCGATTGACATGTGTTGGTGTTAAGGAGAACTTGATTATCAATGAAAGTTAACACGCAGGTACCAGAACCAATTAGACTTCTAGTGACGGCTGTGGAGGCCAGGCCATTGCGTATTTTTAAAGTGGAGATTCACAGATTCAATGATCAGTAAGGGTTTCAAAGGTTATTGGGAGAAGGGCAGGAGAATGCTGAGTCCTTCAGAAAGTCTTTGATAGAATACTACAGGAGAGTTGTGGGAAGATAGAAGGGAAAGATAGATCAGTCATGATTGAATGATGGAGTAGATTTGATCGGCCGAATGGTCTAATTGTGCTCCTATGACATGAACATGAGCTTATGTATTAAGGAGGCAAACAGTCCATTGGTCTTTTTTGTCAAAGGATTTGGGTATCATTCTGCTATTTAACACTGAGATGAGGAAAAACTTCTTAGGACAGCGATGAGGAAAAACATCTTCACCCCGAGAGTTGTGAATCTGTGGAATTCTCTGCCACAGAGCGCAGTGGAGGCCAATTCACTGGATGTTTTCATGAGAGAGTTAGATTTAGTCCTTGGGGCTAAAAGAATCAAGGAATATGGGGGGAAAAGCAGGAAATGGGTAATGATTTTAGATGATCAGCCATGGTCATATTGAATGGTGGTGCTGGCTCAAAGAGCCGAATGGCCTACTCCTGCACGTATTTTTCCATGTTTCTTTGTAACTGGAATATTATGCACGGTCTGGTCTCCTTATCCAAGGAAGGATATAGTTGTAATTGTAGCAGTTCATTAAATTGATGTTTGGACTAGGGATCTTCTGAGAGGGGATTAAGCAAACCAAGGCCACGCTTCCTCGAGTTTAGTAGAACAAAAGGAGCTCATATTGTAACGGTTCCCATGAGCCTTGGACAGGTAGATGACAGAATGATGTTTCGCCTGGTTGGATAGCTGGAATCAAACATCAGTGTCAAAATTAAAAAATAGGCCATTTAGTACATGATGAGAAATGTCTTCACCCAGAGACTAGTATTTATTTTCAATTTTCTTCACAACAGAACTGTGGAAGTTTAGTCACTGAGTTTACTCGAGACAGGATTTTTCGATAGTGAAGTGTGTGGTTCCTGCACATTTTTGGAATGTGGGAGTACACCGGAGCACCAGGAGAAAACCCACACAGGGGAGAAAATACATACTCCGTGCAGACAGCATTCATAGTCAGAATCAAACCCGGGTCTCTGATGCTGTAAGGCAGCAACACTGTGGCCTGTGCCACTGTGCCATCCCATCCTATGGCAGAATTTATCTCCCATGTTATTGTCGTTTGTGTAATGGAAATTCTCCATTACAGAATTCACAAATCATTCCCTAAAAAGTTCTCCCTTACCGAATAGATGCAGTATTTTTGGGTTCCTGTTGGGGTCACTACAGAGGCCAATATGGCTCCCTGCTGCCATCTTCAGGGATGTAGCAGTACTCCTTACCTTCCAAAAATATCCATGTCAAAATGTTGCTGATGGGATCGAACCATCAGTCACATCTTCCCATTTCCGCCTTTTTCTGCTTTTGGTAGAAACCACTCTACTCAATCTTGTCTATTGTATTCGGTATGGCCTCCTTTACATCAGCGAAGCCAAGCGTAGACATGGCGACTGCTACGCAATCACTTGAAATCATAGGGTCACACAGCATGGAAGTAGGCCTTTCAGACCAACTCCCCATGCTGACTAAGATGCCCCATTTACACTTGTCCCGGCTGCCCATGTATGGCTCATATCCCTCTAAACCATTCCTATCCATGTACCTGGCCAAATGTATTTTAGATGTTGTTATACTCCTGCCTCAACTACTTCCTCTGGCAGCTCGTTCCATATAACCACTACCCACTGTGTGGAAAAAGTTGCCCCGCAGGTTAGTATTAAATCTTTCCCCTCTCACCTTAACTTGCGCAGTGTGTGCAAATTCCAGTATTTAAATCGGATATAGGACATTTGGACAGAAGCATGGAATGTGAAAGGTTTAGAGGGATGAGGGTCACATGCAGGCAAATGGACTAGTGTAAATGGACATCTTGGTCAGCATGGACGTTGTGTTGAAGAGCCTATTTCACCGTTGTATGTGCCTTGATGTTAGGTAGCACGCCTGCTGTCCAATGTGTTTGATGAGGTACCTGGTGTATCCAGTAACCAATTACCATTTCCTGGGAATTTCCAACTCCTTTCATAAGGAAAGAGCTATGATGTGATCCGACCTCTCTGGGGATGGATGGTTGTGTTTCACCATGTTGAAATGTAAATTTCATGGGAAGATGGTCATAGAGTAATACAGCATGGAAATAGGCCCTTCGGCCCAACTTGCCCACAACGACCAATATGTCCCATCTACACTAGTCCCACTTGCCTGTGTTTGGCACAGACCCCACTAAATCTGTCTCATCCATGTACCGAAGATAGACAGAAAATGCTGGGGTAACTCAGCGGAACAGGCAGCATAACTGGACAGAAGGAATGGGTGATGTTTCAGTTCTCGATCCGAAACGTCATCCATTCCTTCTATCCAGAGATGCTGCCTGTCCCGCTGAGTTACTCCAGCATTTTGTGTCTTTATTGGGTGTAAACCAGCACCTGCAGTACCTTCCTACACTATCCATATACCTGTCTAATTGCTTGCTTCGTAAACATTTCGAAAATCAGGTTAAAATATCAGGAATTAAGATTACAGAAAGTAAGCATGCAGGTACAGCAGGCAGTGAAGAAACCTAATGGCATGTTGGCCTCCATAACGAGGAGTTGAGTATTGGAGCAAAGAGGTCCTTCTGCGGTTGTACAGGGCCCTGGTGAGACCACATATGGAGTATTGTGTGCCATTTTGGTCTCCAAATTTGAGGAAGGACATTCTTGCTATGGAGGGAGTGCAGCGCAGGTTCACCAGGTTAATTCCCGGGATGGCGGGACTGTAATATGTTGAAAGAATGGTGCGACTGGGCTTGTATACACTAGAATTTAGAAGGATGAGAGGGAATTATATTGAAACATATAAGATTATTAAGGGATTGGACATGCTAGAGGCAGATAACATGCTCCCGATGTTGTGGGAGTGCAGGACCATGGGGCACGGTTTAAGAATAAGGGGTAGGACATCTAAATCGGAGATGAAGAAAATCTTTCACCCAGATAGTTGTGAATCTGTAGAATTCTCTGCCTCCGAAGGCAGTGGAGGCAGATTCTCTGGATGCTTTCAAGAGAGAATTAGATAGAACTCTTAAAGTTAGCGGAGTCAAGGGATATGTGGGGAAGACCGTAACGGGGTACTGATTGTGGATGATCAGCCATGATCACAGTGAATGACGGTGCTGGCTCAAAGGGCGAATGGCGTACGCCTGCACCTATTGTCTATTGAACCATTGGATTAGATTATCAACGTCAGGGTGATTGGAGTGGGTGGTCTTGTGTCACGGGGATGATGTTCCTCCTGCTGTTGCTGGCCAGTGCCAAGTGTTCCTCAGTCACCCAGTGACCCTCTGGTGTGTGCCTGTTGTCTACCTGCAGCTGGAGGAGTACCGGGGAGAGCAGAAGCAGAGGAAGTTGGTCCAGAAGAAGCAGACGCAGCTGACCAAGGAGAAGGATCATCTACAGGGTGAACATACCAGGGCCATCCTAGCCCGCAGCAAGCTCGAGAGTCTGTGCCGGGAGCTCCAGAGACACAACAGGACCCTCAAGGTGCGTAGTACAGGGAACAATCCCCAGCTTAAAGTAAGATAGCAACCATTAAACCCTACACGTGAGTAACTCTCGTAAACACAGCTCGCCGTCTGTTGTCTGCTGACAGAGCGGAGAGAAGACAATCTCAGTGTAGGAAGGAAGTTCAAGTTCAAGTTTATTGTCATGTGTCCCTGATAGGACAATGAAATTCTTGCTTTGCTTCAGCACACAGAACATAATAGGCATTGACTACAAAACACATGAATAAATAAACTGATAAAGTGCAAATAACAAATAATGGGTTATAATGTTCAGAGTTTTGTCCGAGCCAGGTTTAATAGCCTGATGGCTGTGGGGCAGTAGCTATTCCTGAACCTGGTCGTTGCAGTCTTCAGGCTCCTGTACCTTCTACCTGAAGGTAGCAGGGAGATGAGTGTGTGGCCAGGATGGTGTGGGTCTTTGATGATACTGCCAGCCTTTTTGAGGCAGCGACTTCGATAAATCCCCTCGATGGAAGGAAGGTCAGAGCCGATGATGGACTGGGCAGTGTTTACTGCTTTTTGTAGTCTCTTCCTCTCCAGGGCGCTCAAGTTGCCGAACCAAGCCATGATGCAACCGATCAGCATGCTCTCTACTATGCACCTGTAGAAGTTAGAGAGAGTCCTCCTTGACAAACCGACTCTCCGTAATCTTCCCAGGAAGTAGAGGCGCTGATGTGCTTTCTTGATAATTGCATCAGTGTTCTCGAACCAGGAAATATCTTCAGAGATGTGCACGCCCAGGAATTTGAAGCTCTTGACCCTTTCAACCATTGACCCGTTGATATAAACGGGACTGTGGGTCCCCATCCTACTCCTTCCAAAGTCCACAATCGGTTCCTTGGTTTTGCTGGTGTTGAGGGCCAGGTTATTGTGCTGGCACCATATGGACAGTTGCTCAATCTCTCTTCTATACTCGGACTCATCCCCATCAGTGATACGTCCCACGACAGTGGTGTCGTCAGCAAACTTGATGATGGAGTTCGCACTATGACCGGCTACGCAGTCATGAGTATAGAGTGAGTACAGCAGGGGGCTGAGCACGCAGCCTTGAGGTGCTCCCGTACTGATTGTTATCGAGTCTGACACATTTCCACCAATATGAACAGACTGTGGTCTGTGGATGAGGAAGTCGAGGATCCAATTGCAGAGGGATGCGCAGAGACCCAGTTCTGCGAGTTTGGTAACCAGCTTGGAGGGGATGATAGTATTAAATGCCGAGCTGTAATCAATGAATAACAGCCTGACATATGAGTGTTTGTTGTCCAAGTGGTCCAGAGCGGAGTGGAGGGCCAGCGAGATCGCATCCACCGTTGATCTGTTGTGACAGTAAGCGAACTGCAGTGGGTCCAGGTTTGTGTCAAGGTAGGAGTTGATTTTCGCCATGATCAACCTCTCGAAGCACTTCATCACCACAGGCGTTAGTGCCACAGGTTGGTAGTCATTGAGGCGTGTCACCTTACTCTTCTTGGGCACTGGAATAATTGATGCCCTTTTGAAGCAGGTGGGAACCTCAGACCTCTATAGTGACAGGTTGAAAATGTCTGTAAAAACTCCAGCCAGTTGGTCCGCACAGGTTTTTAGAACACGACCGGGTATACCATCAGGTCCAGGTGCTTTTCGGGGGTTCACCCCTCTGAAGGATTTCCTGACGTCTGCCTCTGTGACTGAGACTGAGATACCATCACAGCGAATGGGGGCTCCATGCAGATGCTGGTTTAAACCGAAGATAGACACAAAATTCTGGAGCAACTCAGCGGGGCATCTATGAAGTGAAGGAATGGGTGACGTTTCGGGTCGAGACCCTTCTTCAGACTGAAAACAATCTCGGTATTCTCCTTCGGTTGGTGTTACCATGGACAGAGCTGGTTTAAATGGGTTGGGGGTGGGGAGTGGATCACACAGTGGTAGGGTGCCTCAGGTGTGAGGAGATCTGACAGAAGTATATAAATTATAGAGATATAGATCCGGGAGGCAGTTAGAAAACCTTTTCTCAGGGTGAATAATGACAAATACTAAAGGGCATAGCTTTAAGGTGCGATGGGCAAAGTATAAGTAAGATGTGTGGGGCAAGTTTTCTTTTTTACACAGAATGTGGTGAGTGCCTGGAACACATTGCTGGGGTGGTGATGGAAGCAGATACAATGGTGGCAAGCATGAGGCTTTTAGATTGTCACATGCACATCCAGGGAATGGTGAGATATGGATCCCACAGAGGGAAAGAAGATTACTTTAACTTGTTTGGCACAGGCATTGTAGGCTGAATAATCTGTTCCTATGCTGTACTGTTTTATGTTCTCTGGTCAAACCAGGTACAGGAAGATCAGCAGATTCCACCATCCACAAAATAAAATGTTCCATTAGTGTTTGACTTAAAAAAAGTTTCTGGGAATTCTTTAAAAAGTGAAGCAAGCATATTTCACAGTAGGTTAATTGGCCATGGCAAAGTACCTTGATGTGCGGGTGAGTAAATAGCATGTGAGGGAAATTGATGAGAATGTGGGAGAATTAAACGGATTGGTGTGAATTGATTGGCATGTACTCGAAGGGCTGAAGGGCCAGTTCCCAATTGAATAACTCAATGGGTTTTTTTCCTTCCTCACTATCCCATCTTAACCTCTCCCCCTTTTTCTTTCTTACTTTCTCCATTTTTTCTTTCCACACTATTCATCCTTTGCCTCCCCATTTCTCTTCACCTTTCCTCTTTCTCTCTCCCATGCTTTCTGCCTCATACCTCTCTCTCCCTCCTCCCCCCCCCCCCCCCCCCCCCCGCCCCACCTTAATGCATTACCCAACATTCTCGCTCTCCCTCTCCCACATTTTCTCTCTCTTCCTCATTGACTGCTTATCGAGTCCACATCACAAGATTAGAAATTGTTCAGCCAGAGCTGAACGCACTTCTCGGAATCTGCATACAGTGGCGTCTTGCACTTCTTGTGCTTCTTGTGCGTGGTGGTGGAAAGATTGGTGGAAACAGGGCCGCGACGTGAACGCTCTTTCCTTGACTCCCCCCCCCCCCCCCCCTCATTGAAAACATTTGAGGAAGGACATTCTTGCTATTGAGGGAGTGCAGCGTAGGTTCACAAGGTTAATTCCCGGGATGGCGGGACTGTCATATGCTGAGAGAATGGAGCGGCTGGGCTTGTATACTCTGGAATTTAGAAGGATGAGAGGGAATCTTATTGAAACATATAGGATTATTAAGGGTTTGAACACGCTAGAGGCAGGAAACATGTTCCCAATGTTGGGGGAGTCCAGAACCAGGGGCCACAGTTTAAGAATAAGGAGTAAACCATTTAGAATGGGGATGTGGAAACACTTTTTCACACAGAGAGTTGTGAGTCTGTGGAATTCTCTGCCTCAAAGGTTGGTGGAGGCCGGTTCTCTGGATACTTTCAAGAGAGAGCTAGATAGGGCTCTTAAAGATAGCACAGGGGATATGGAGAGAAGGCAGGAACGGGATACTGATTGGGGATGATTAGCCATGATCACATTGAATGGCGGTGCTGGCTCGAAGGGCCGAATGGCCTACTCCTGCACCTATTGTTTATTGACTGTCTTGCTCAATCTCCTCCCCTCTCCCCCTTTATTTTCTTCTCTCTCCCTCATTCTCTTCCCCACCCCCTCTCCCTCTCCCTTACCTACGTACCTGATGCCTCCCCCCTGCCACAGGAGGAGAGTTTACAACGAGCAAGGGAAGAGGAAGCGAAACGGAAGGAGGTGACCAAGCATTTCCAGGACACCCTGGTCGACATTCAGACCCAGATAGACCAGCACACCCAGCGGAACATCAAGCTGGGTGAGGAGAACACGGAGCTGGCCAGCAAGCTGCAAACCATCATTGAACAATATGAGTCTCGAGAGGAGGTAATGACCAGGGCAGGAAGCCAGGCAGTCTGTTCCTTACACAACATCTGAAGCTCCTGCCCAGTATAGACGTCTTTCACGTTGGCATCTTAGTCAGCATGGACGCATTGGTCTTGTTTCCACGCTGTATGACTATGTTTTACAGCTAGTAATTGGAAGAAAATGCATTCAGTGCCACAACCGTGCCAAGATTTTAATTGGTAAAGGGGTAGAAGGAGAGCATTGTATCCACACAAGCCATAAAGGAGCCCTTAGTCAATAGCCCTGCCAGAACTACTATACCGATCCAGGTCCTTGTAAATACGATGAGATTATCAGCCTCCATTGCCCATCCAGGGACCTCTCCCCATCCAGGTGAAATTGATTTCTTCAACTGCCTAGTTTAGTTTAGTGTAGAGATGCAGCGCAGAAACAGGTCCTGCGGCCCACTGTGCCCATGCCGACCAGCGGTTCCTGCACACTAACACTATCCTACGTACACTAGGGACAATCCACCTCTTTGTCTTCCTCACTTGTCACCTCCATCCTTGGTTACTCTATCCACTCTTTTCTCTCCCATCTGACTCATTTGCCAATCAAGTGCACAAGTTATAGGAGTAGAATTAGGCCATTCGGCCCATTGAGTCAACTCCGCCATTCAATCATGGTTGATCAATTCCTCCTAATCCCATTTTCCTGCCTTCTCCCCATAACTCTCGACACCCGTTCTAATCAAGAATTTGTTTATTTCTGCCTTAAAGATATCCACTGACATGGCCTCCACAGCATTCTGTGGCAATGTTCCACAGATGAACTACCCTCTGACTTTCCTCCTCACCTCCTTTCTAAAAGAGCACCCTTTAATTCTGAGACTATGACGTCTGGTCCTAGACTCTCCCACCAGTGGAAACATCCTTTCCACATCCATTCTATCTATGCCTTTCATTATTCAGTAAGTTTCAATGACGTTCCCCCTCAACCTTCTAAACTGCAGCGAGTAGAGGCCCAATGCTGTCAAACATGCATCATATGCTAATCAACCCCCTCCTTACCTCGATCCACCTGTCACTTGCCAGCTCTTGGTCCATCCCTTCCCCTCACCTCTCTCCACCTGCTGCCTCCCCTCCACTCCATCAGTCTGCAGAAGGATTCCTGCCCAAAACACCGTTTGTCCATTTCCCTCCACAGATGCTGCCTGACCTGTAGTGTTCCTCCAGCAATTTGTTTAAGGTTTTACTGTCTGTAGTCTCTTGTGTCTCTTGAGGCAGTGGGAAATTGGAGTTGGGCTTACTCACTGCGCAAAAGCTCTTGAACCGGTTTCGCCAGAATGCAGTCAGTAACCATTTTGTCTGCCCGTGTGTTTAATCTCCCCTGCAGCACTTTGAGAAGATCTTCAAGCACAGGGATCTGCAGCAACAACTGGCAGATGCAAAGCTACTGCACGGACAGGAACTGATTAAAGAGGCTGACGAACGGCATGGGCAAGAACGAGAATATGCAAGTATTGGCCGATCTTTCCAACCACAAGGAGATATGTTCATCTAACCTCACATCTCTGTTCACCCACCATCGGTGTGGATGTCCGTCAATTCCTCAAGGGTCGGTATAGTGGAGCAGCGGTATAGTTGCTGCCTTACAGCGCCAGAGACCCGGGTTCGATCCTGACTACGGGTGCTCTCTGTACGGAGTTTGTACGTTCTCACCGTGACCTGCGTGGGTTTTTCCCTGGGTGCTCTGGTTTCCTCCCACACCCTTATGACGTACAGGTTTGTAGGTTAATTTGGCTTCCGTAATTGTAAATTGTCCCTAGTCTGTAGGGTTTTGCTAGTGTATGGGGATCACTGGTCAGCATGGACTCGGTGGGCCAAAGGACCGGTTTCTATGCTGTATCTCTAAACTAAACTAAACTAAGTTAAATCAGCCAATTCTTTTTGAGGGATGTGGGCCTGATGTACGCAAATGGGACAAACTCAGGTAGGCAACTTTGTTGGCATGGACAAGTTAGGTTGAAGGACCTGTTTTCAAGGTATATGACTCTGACTCTAAGTGTTGGTCAGCTCTTAGATTATTTTGTAGAATATAGTTAGTTAAACACATGCCTGGTGTTATAGAGAATCATGGAGAGAGATATAGCATGGAAACAAGCCCTTCAACCATTCAGCCTTTGAGTTCACCAAGACTATTAACCACCTATTTGCACTAATATTCCATTAATCCTATCTTTATTCTCCATATATTCCCCATCAACTCCCTCAAGATTCTACTCACAAGCCCACCAGGGAAAACTTATAGTAGCCAATTAACCAACCAGCCCACCCGTCTTTGGGTTGTGGGAGGAAACCGGAGTTCCTGGAGGAAACCCACATGTTCACAGGTAGAACATGCAGTGAGATATGGGCCAAATGCAGTCAAATGAGACTAGCTCAGCTACAACAGCAGGTCGGCATGGATGTGTTGGGCCGAAGGGACTTATTCCATGCTGTTGGGCTCCATGGCCCAGGTCACTGAAGCTGTAATGTAGCAGCTCTACTGGCTGTGCCGCCCTTGCTCGTGCTGGTAGGAAGCCAAGAGGAGTAGATGCGAAAGCCTTTCTTTTACCTCAACAAGGAGAGCTGGTGACCAGATCTGTGTGTGACACTCCAGGGGATCTTCCCATCGCCGAGAGAGTTTTGCATCCATCCCACATAAACTAGGCAGAGCAGGAGACTGGGCAGACTGTCTGAGGGAATTGGCAAAGTTGTCTGGCACAGCCTGAAGTACTGCTGCCTCATAGACCCAGCGACCCAGGCCCAATCCTGACCTTGGGTGCTGTCTGTGTGGAGTTTGCACGTTCTCCCTCCAACCCCAATGGTTTTACCCAAATGCTCCAGCTCCTACGCACATCCCTAAAACATATGGGTTAGTAAGTTAAGCAGCCGCTGTAAATTTTCCCTGGTGTATGGCTGAGCGATAGAACGTAGGAAGAGCGGATGGGAATATGGAGAGAATAAAATGGGATCAGTATTGGATTGACATAGATGGATGGCTGGCACAGACTCAGTGGGCTGAAAGGCCTGCTGCCATGCTGTATGACTTCATCTATGACTCTATTTAACCCCTCCAGCCTGCTCCACCATTGGAATAACCACACACTTCATTATAACCAGTTGTACCAGAGCTGCTGATGAACCCCAGTTATGATGGACCGAAGGGCCTGTCTCCATGCTGTATGGCTCTATGACTCTGACTCTATGTGGAGTGGCTCAGAAGGGAGATTAAAGGGTAGTGAGTGATCATGAGGTGTTGCCCATCATGAGGGTTTGTGCAGGCTTGAACGACCAGTTTCAGTTTAGTTTATTGTCACGTGTACCAAGGTACAGCTAAAAGCTTTTGTTGCGCGCTAACCAGTCAGTGGAAAGACAATGCATGATTACGATCGAGCCATCTACAGCTGGTGTTTTCTTGAGTTCCATCTCTGCCAAATATTAGTGTTGGCACTGGTACTGGAATCTGGAGAGAGTTGATGGAATGTAAAGGGGAGTAAAAATGGCATTAGTGGAAGATTAGTGAAAATAGATGCAGATTTAATTTAAATTAAATTAAAACTAATTTAAAATCCAGTTAAATTTTTAACTGTTGATATAGATGCTGAAATATGTTTTTTGGATGTGGAGGAGTAGGGTGGGGAGGTGGGGGGTAGCTGTCATTCATGGCTAATTGGCTGTTTTCCATCTCTCTCAATGTCTCCCTTCAATAGCTACTGACCCAAGCTGCTGAGTGGAAGCTGCAAACCAACATCATGAAGGAACAAGAGACACTGCTCAAGTCCCAGGTTGTTCCACTATTGATGTCGGCACGGAGGCGTTTGTGCACAGCTGCATGGTGTGCCAGCTGTGCCTCAGCTGCTGACTCGTTGATTCATACCCTTTGCATGGGAAGACATGCCCCTCCATTTTTAATGCACCCATCCCTAACACAAAAGTGAGACCTAACATAGCTGATACCAGTAAGTGTGATATTTTAACCTGTTGCTAATCATAAGAAGCACTTATTAAAGAGTTTGGTTGGAAAGCTCCACAAGATGCTGTATTAAGCAATGAGATGAATGGTACTTCTACCCATTTTATGGGTGGAGTAGGGTGCAAATGTCAAGAACTGGATGTTTTCAAACCAAGGGGATCCTTTACTTCGAAACCCAAGAGACTGCGGGCGCTGGAATCTGGAGCAACAAACAATCAGGGGGTCGGGAAGCATCTGTGGAAGGAGATGAACAATTAACTTTTTGGGTCAGGACCCTGCTTCTGGACTGGAAGGGTAGAGGGGAGATGACCATTAAGGAGGAGAGGGCATCCACAAAATAGGGCAGAAAGAGACTTATTTTAACACCATCTCCAGTAATGTGGCACTCCCTCAGTTGTGCATTAGGATGCCAACCTGCTTTCTGGGCCCCCATCTACAGTCTGGCATGGACCTGCCTTCTGCAATACCAAAACATTTTGTAGCTAATGCATGTCCTTACATCATGCTTTCATTAGTTATTCATTTGTGCCAGGTTTTACAATTTGATCTTGCAAATGTTGGGGACGCAGCTCAGTGGGAGAGCACATGTTTTGCATATATGAGGCTCTGGGTTCAATTCCTGGCAATGCCACACTGGTACCTGTGATTTTTTTCTTTCCAATACCAGTATATTGGCAAGGATCTTAACTAAGTTCCAGACGTGATGGGGAGGAGAAAATTGTGTCTGGTTAAGAAAGTTAAACACCCACAGAACAGCAAAGTCGATCTAATGTTGCCTCAGGAAACCATAACGTTAAGGGCAATGGTTACTGAGCATTATGACTGGAAGGTTGACACCAGTGGGGTTCCACTGACTTGGTTCTCAAACCATTTTGTTATCGACATTAGATTTGGATCTAATTGTAGGGAACGGAAGGAAGATAATACAATTGAGCATGTATTTAAAATTGCGGATGACAGCTTTAGACTGCAGGATGATAGAGATATCTATAGGCAAACTTGAAAGTGCTTGACGAAGAGTGCTATAGACTGCTATAGGTGGGGCGATGGGGTTCATATGGAAGTATACCCACTGGTCAAGTTGGACTGAATGGTCTGTTTCCATGCTGAGTGATACTGTATGGCCAGAAAAAATATCAAATACAGCAAAGTGGAAATTGAAGTACAAGGCCAGGTTGAAGTACAATGAATGGAAAGATATTGAATGGTGTGGGTGAACAAAGGAAGTGTGGATGTAACAAGTAGAATGGATAAGGGAGAGCTAGTGGATGTAGTGTATCTGGACTTTCAAAAAGCCTTTGACAAGGTCCCACACAAGAGATTAGTGTGCAAAATTAGAGCACATGGTATTGGGGGTAGGGTATTGACATGAATAGTGAACTGGTTGGCAGACAGGAAGCAAAGAATAGGAATTAACGGGTCCTTTTCAGGATGGCAGGCAGTGACTAGTGGGGTGCCACAAGGCTGAGTCCTGGGACCCCAGTTGTTTACATTACATTTTAACGATTTAGACAAGGGAATTAAAAGTAACATCTCCAAGTTTGCGGATGACACAAAGCTGAGTGGCAGTGTGAGCTGCGATGAGGATGCTATGAGGCTGCAGGGTGACTTGAATAGGTTGGGTGAGTGGGCAGATGCAGTATATGTGGATAAATGTGAGGTTATCCACTTTGGTGGCAAGAACAGGAAGCAGATTATTATCTGAATGGTGTCAGATATGGAAAAGGGAAGGTGCAACGAGACCTGGGTGTGCTTGTACATCAGTCACTGAAAGTAATCATGCAGGTACAACCGGCAGTGAAGAAAGCTAATGGTATGTTGGCCTTCATTGCGAGATAATTTGAGTTTAGGAGCAAGGAGGCCCTACTTCAGTTGTACAGGGCCAGGGTGAGATCACATCTGGAGTATTGTGTGCAATTCTGGTCTCCTAATTTGAGGAAGAACATTATTGCTATTGAGGGAGTGCAACGTAGGTTCACCAGGTTAATTCCCGGGATGGTGGGACTGACATATGATGAAAGAATGGGTCGACTGGGTTAATATTCACTGGAATTCAGAAGGATGTGATGGGATCTTATAGAAATATATACTGTAAAATTCTTAAAGGGTTTTTACAGGTTAGATGCAGGAAAAATGTTCCCGATGTTGGGGGAGTCCAGAACCAGGGGTCACATTTTAAGAATAAGGGGTAAGCCATTTAGGACTGAGATGAGGAAAAATGTTTTCACCCAGAGAGTTGTGAATCTGTGGAATTCTCTGCCACAGAAGGCAGTGGAGGCCAATTCACTGGATATTTTCAAGAGAGTTAGATTTAGCTCTTGGGGCTAAAGGTATCAAGGAATATGGGGAAAAAGCAGGAACAGGGTACTGATTTTAGATGATCAGCAATGATCATATTGAATGGCTCGAAGGGCCGTGTGGTCTACTGCTGTACCTATTTTTCTATGTATCTATGATCCATTGATCCTTCAAGACAGTAGGACAAATGAGCAAACATTGCTTTCCTTTTTTAGCTGAGGTTTAAAATATAAATGCATGGCATTCCTGCCAGATATGTATGTAAGATAGGATGATATAATAGATAGATATGTATGCAAGATATGCATTCTGAAGAAAGGTCCTGACCCGAAACGTCACTGATCGTTTTTTCTCCAGAGATGCTGCCTGACCAGTTGAGTTACTTCAGCACTCTGTGTATACAGTGTCTTCAGTATAAACCAGCATCTGTAGTTCTTTTCTACACAGAAAGAGAGAAAAGACTATGCCTTCCATCACAGTGGGTTCACTGTGATGGATGTTTGTGTGAACTTAATTGTGTGTATGTCTGTAGGACATTGTCTTTGTTTGTATGGCTGTGGAAACAAAATTTCGTTTGAGTCTCACTGGGGCTCAAATGACAATAAATTTGTATTGTATTGTATTGTATTGTATACAATATCCATCAGCCTCAGCTCGAGTACAGAAAACAGTTCTGATATTGCCTGGATTGGAGTGCTTTAGTTGCAAGCAGAGATTGGGTAAGGTGGGTTTATTATCACTAGAGAGGAGAACCTTAACCCTAATCATGATGTGCAAAAACTGTATATCTGTGGAATTCTCTGCCTCAGAGGGTGGTGGAGGCAGAGAATTCCACAGGATGCTTTCAAGAGAGAGCTAGATAGGGCTCTTAAAAATAGCGGAGTCAGGGAATATGGGGAGAAGGCAGGAACGGGGTACTGATTGGGGATGATCAGCCATGATCACATTGAATGGTGGTGCTAGCTCGAAGGGCCGAATGGCCTACTCCTGCACCTATTGTCTATCTATATACTATTATCAGTTCGGGAGGGCACAGGTTTACAGTCAGAGGAGATAAATAAAAAAATATTTCATGCAGAGGGTGGCAGTTATTTGTAATGAGGAGTCAGAGGAGGTGGTCGAGCAGATCTAATTATTACGTCTAAAAGTCATTTGGTCAGGTACTTAGTTAGGAATGGAGTAGAGGGATACATGTCTAATGGAGGCAAATGGGATTGTCTTTCTCAGCTGTTATCAGGCAACTGAACTGTCCTGTCTTCATCAGAGACCTTCAATCGGACTTTATCTTGCACTAAATGTTGTACCCTTTATCTTTTATCTATACATAGCGGCGATTGTAATCATGTATAGTCTTCTTTGACTAGAGAGCAAGCAAACAAAGGCTTTTCACTGTAACATGTGACAATATTAAACTAAACTAAACATTACAGTTGCCATGGACACATTAGGCTGAAAGGGCCTATTTCAGCACAATGTGATTCTATTATTCTATATAACCAGGTTCATGTTTTAAATTAAAAACAGTTAAAATGATTGTTTTACTGCAGATAGATTGAATTTTAGGAATAGCAAATTTCATATTGCCCATCAAAAGATTAAAACAATGTTAGGCAAACAGCTATACCTGTACTTTCAAAAAACATTCAGATATATATAATTATGAGAGACACAGATGGGGAGACAATCAGAATCTTTTTCCCTTAGCAATGTTATCAAAAACAGAGGACATAGTTTAAGGTGACAGAAAGGGAATCTGATGGGAAAGCTTTTCACACAGAGTGATTAGTATTTGGATCTCGCTGCCTGGGGTGGTGTTGTAATCAGATACAATCACTATGTCTGAGGCATTTAGACAATCACCAAAGGCATAGAAGGGTACATACCTAACTTGAGTAAATTGAATGAGTGGATACGGACAAAACAGTTGGCATGAACACAGTGGGCTGAAGGGCTCATTTCTGTGCTGTATGACTCCATGTCAGAATCAAATGAATACAGGGAAACTAAACCACTCGTGCAAGGACATAATTAGGAAAAATGTTGCAGTGATGTTGCAGTGAAGGGCGAGCATGTAGAATAGGTCACATGGAGGTTACAGGCATGACTACTTTATGCAGGAGCTCATCTATTCCACAAGACATGTCAGTGTTAGGCTGGACTGATGTTAGAAACAAGTATGTGCTTGGGCCGAGTCTGCTGTTTATAAATAAATGTGCTAATGTTCAGGTCCCTATAAATAAAGGCATTAGCGGGGGCAATATTGCATTGCTTGGTCAAAAGTGTATATGATTGTGCTGTGCACCTGGGCTGCTGCTGAATTTCAGATCAGGGAAGATCATGTATCAAAAATGATATAAATTCTAGGCTTGGGGCTAGATTCAGATAGGCTGTCATTTTAATTTTATACCCGAGGAGATCTCCACTTTACAACCATAGAGGTAATTTCTGAAATAGTTCTCTAGCATAACAAAACCATTTTTTGAGTGTACTCCACCAGTCCCTCCACCGTGGTGGTTAGACACCCCACTAAAAATATGAGTATGGGTATCATAGAACATCTATGGGGGGGGGGAGAGAGAAGGGGAGAGGGGGAGAAGGAGCGAGACGGAGTGGAGACAACTTTTAATGCCAGAGATACACAGCTGTGAAGCTTGGCGGACATTTAACATTACCGGTCGGTTATCCTTGGTTCTGAAAACTACTGCTTACATTTTTTTCCCCAATGAGCCAATGAAATTCACCGGTCAGCACCGGCTACAACCTACGAGTACCTAAGAGAACCTTCGACCTCCTGGCAGCCCATTAGGACCTCCTTGCGACCCACCTACGGCACAAGAATTCTCGCGACTCTCCATGGCAGCTTCATTCTAGTCGCCGCTAATTTTTCAACATGTTAAAAGCAATAGTTTCAACATGTTGAAAAATTCTCGGCGACCATAATGAGGCCACGACTAGTTCCCAAAATGTGGGAACTCCATACGACCATGAAGGCGACTTCTCTGGCAACCACCCGCGAACATGTGGTGACTGCATGGTCTCCTGCAGTTGCCTAAAAAGTCGCCTGTAGGACAGGCCCATTAGTCACTGATGAAGGAGAAAAAAAGTTCTTGACTCAAAGGCATTAAGGAGTTTGGGAAGAGCAGAAATACAGTATTGAGATGGATGATCAATTATCACTGACAAATGCTCTTACTTTCAATGATTTACAGCAATAGTACTTTCATTTATATAGCACCTTCCACTATCTCAAGCTATCCCACCTAACTTTGCAAAGGAGTTTAGTTTCATTTATTATTGTCACGTGCACCAACATACAGTGAAACGCTTTTGTTTATTTACTATCCAGTCAAAGACAATACATGAATACAATCAAGCTGTCCACATTGCACAGTGTAAAGGCTAAAGAGACAAAGTATAAAATGACCAGGTAATCGGTTCAGGATTATATGTTGACCCAGAGTCAATGGAGAGTCCTCTGTACTACCCTGAAACAGTGCTTGTGGCAATTTTACATTCCACCTGAGATACTGGGCAGGGCTCCAGTTTAATATTTCATTCCAAAGTGGAGCACTCTCCCTCAGCAACAGACTGAGACACCAGCCTGGATTTTATGCTCAAAACACTGGAGTGGGGTTTGAACCTACAATCTTCTCGTTCCAAGGGCAGTGTCAAATAAAATAAGCTACACTTTACAATCACAGGTAGTATGAGTCCAAAGCATGTTATGTATTCTAATGCCGATTGGCAGTGATAGTCATTTTGCTGTACTGATCAGCTCATAGTTCACAAGAATCCATAATTCTCCATCCCAGTGGACGGCTAGGAACAGCGGCATTGGGACTGAGTGTGCTTGTCCTGCTGACAATTTGGGCTGCTCTGCTTTCTCACACGTCCCATCACAAGTTTTTGAGGGATTTTTTTTTTCCCCATTTGAGCTATGACTTTAGAGAGAAAGAAAGATGTTCAGTAAAACAGCAATGAGAGGGAACAGTGAGAAGGACAACAGCTATTAGCACGAGGTATATTTCCCCGCTAGTGACTATTGAGGAGCGACCGTTTGATTATTTAAAGGAAAAATAGATGATGCATACAAGGACAGGTGGTGCTGTGGGCTTGCATTGCTCCAGTTGAAGAACTAGCACCAATGACGGGCTGATTGGCCCAATGATCTGCAAATCTGTGTGACAACAGACATTATCTTGTCAACATGATTGGTATTTTGGCTTGGTAGAATTTGTTTAATTCATGAGATTGGGACTTTGCAGGCAAGACCATCATTTGTTGCCCACATCTAATTACCATTGAGAAGGTGGTGGTGAGCTGTCTTCTTGATCTCCAGTGGTCCTTCTGCTGAAAGAGCTGTTGAGTCAGGAGATTGAGGATTTAGACCCAGCAGCGATATATATCTAAGTGGGGATTGTGTGTGGCTTGGAAGGCAAGATGCACATACTGTAGTTCCATTCTGCCTGTAATATTTATCCTTGTTGGCAGACGACACATGTAACAGCTGTCAGAGTAGCTTAGAGAGTAACTGCTACCCATTGTGTGGATGATACACACTGCAAACAGTGTAAAGGGACTGAATGTATAGGGTGGTGGATGGGGTGCCTATCATATATGCTGCCCTATCCTAGTGTCAAGCTTCTGTGGTGTTGGAGCTGCTTTCATCTCGCATTCCTTTAATAAGAAGTAACTAATTGAAATTGGGCTGACAAGATAAGCCGTGTGATGAGCTAAGGCATGAGCATGAGAATTCACTGATGTTTAATTACACTTACTATTTTAAAGCTATTGGTAAATTAATGTTAATGCATTAATCACTAACATTGGATGAACACAAATCCATAGACAAGTGTAGAATGCAATAATGCTCTCAGGAGATCCAAGGGCACGCATTGACTTTCTGGCTCCTCAAGCCTGCTGCTCCATTCACTAGATCATGGTTGGTCCAACCCTGACCTCCTCACTCTCTCCACATACTCCCTTGTAATTTTGAAAGCCAAAACTTCTGCCATGGAAACATTCTATGGCTGCACTTCCACTCCCGCTTGGAATAGAGAACTCTAAGGATCACCACACTCAGAGAGAAGTTTCTCTTCATCCCCATCTGAAATGGATGACTCCTTATTCTAAATTTATATAACCTTCTGAAAGAAAGTAACTAATTGAAATTAGTCTGTGCATCCAGTCTATTCGAAGCAGTGCATACCCCTTCTACTTGCATTTCTATTTCAAGCACCAACATTCCAGATTTTCTTGTATTGTAACATTCTGTAGTCACGCTCAGTTAAAATATAATTTGCACTTTACAGATATAATTTGCTTCTTCATTCCATCTTCCAAAGTGGATAACATCACATTTTGCCCCTTGATACTCCATCTGTTGGATTCTGGTGTACTTTTGTACTAGCCTTTTGTAGGCTATGTGGGTCCACCTTGTGACTTGCAAACTCACCCATTGTGTCATAGTCTGGTTGCAGTACAGTTGGTGCTAAATCACCAGCATGGATGAGAAGTAGTTGATGCCCCAGCAAGATCTCTGTGATGCACAGCTAGATATTGCCAATCCAAAAATGACCCATTTATCCCTACGCTGTTACTTACCTGATTGTCTAGTTGATTTCTGCATGTCCTACTGATACCTATTCATAATAGAATCCAGTATTTCCCTTATTGCAGATGTTAGGCTAACTGCCCATACTTCCCTCTTTTCTCTGTCACTCCTTCTTTGAACAGTGGCATTACATTTGCAGTAATTTTGTGAGACCTCTCCAGATCCAAGGAATCTTGGCAGTAGATTGCAACCAATGCAAGCCAAAAGTTCCAGAGCCTTTAGTTTTGTTACTTTGCCGAATATATCTCTAAAGGTATTGTAGAAAAAAAAGGACTGCGGATGCTGGTTTATACCAAAGATAGACACAAAGTGCTGGAGTAACTCAGCGGGTCAGCCAGCATCTCTGGAGATCTTTCTCCCCTCATCTTAAGCCTATATCCTCTGGTTCTCGATACACCCATCATATCGCTAAGCAGCAGTGAAACAGGCCCTTTGGCCCAACTTGTCCATGCCGACAAAGTTGTCCAACTGAGCTAGTTCCACTTGCCACTGCCTGGCCCATATCCGTCCAAACCCTCCCTATACATGGACCCGTCCATGTATCTTTTAACTGTTGTAATTGTATCCATCTCTGCCATTTCCTCTCGTAGATATTTCCATGTACCCACAACTCTTGGTGTGAAAAAGTTGCACTTCGTCTCTTTTAAATCTTTCCCCTCTCATCATAAACCTGTGCCCTCTAGTTTTAGACTCCCCTACCCTAGGGAAACTACGGTGACACTTCACCTTATGCTCCTTTGCTGAGATTTATGAAATATTTCCTCATGTCTGCTGCTGCTGATTCACTGTTTTACCCTTCAGGTTATTTCTATTTTAGCCAACTATCCTCATATCCTCATGCCTATTTCTTTATTTATATCCAGGACACTGGTTTTGGAAACCAAGTTGCTCACCCTCAAACTGAATTTGAAATGTTACCATCCTATCATCACTTTTTCCTAGGGGTTCTCATTATGTTGTGGCCATTAATTAATCTTGTGTCACCATACTGTATAATGTCAAATCCTTCATGTCTTCATCTGTCTTGTACACCCAGCGCAATGCCTTTCACCCAGGATGAAAGCTATTTGCATCACTTTAAGTCACTGGGATGCAGTAGGCAATGCACACACCATGCGCTCTCACACACTGTGTGGGATGATGTTCAAATTTAGTGTGCTGATTGAGGAATGAATACAGGGAGAGCTCCTGTACTCTTCTTCAAAGCAATGCAATTGATTATCTACATTTATACAGCAGAGATCAAAGGCATTTGGCCCAACTGATCGAAGCTCTCCAAGGTCCTTTCCCGAGCTAGTGTTTGGCCCGTGTCCCTGTAAATCTTTCCAATTATTAAAAAAGCATTGTAATTGTATCCATCTCTACCACATCCTCTGGCCGTTCATTCTATATACCCACCGCTATCCGTGTAGAAAAACTTGTTCCTCAGGTCCCCTTTACATCACTCTCACAATGACCCCTGAGAAGGCAGGTGGGGCCTTGATCTGATATTTCATTCTTTGGGCGGCACAATGGTGCAGCGGTAGTGTTGCTGCCTTATAACGCCAGAGACCCGGGTTCGATTCTGACTACAGGTGCCATGTCTACGGAGTTTGTACATTCTCTCAGTGACTGCATGATGCTCTGGCTTCCTCCCACACTCCAAAGACGCACACATTTGTAGGTTTATTAGCTTTGGTAAAATTGTAAATTGTCCCTAGTGTGTGGGATACCGCTCGTGTACAGGGCGATCATTGGTTGGTGATGACTCGTCGGGCCGAAGGTCCTGTTTCCACGCTGTATCCCTAAAGACTAAAGGCAGCATCTGCAACAAAGCAGCACACGCTTGGTGCTTCAATAGAACATTCAGCCCGGAGTATCTGCCTTGGAGAGCCAGATACTGAAGTGAAAGGTTTACTGTAGCTTGCAATGGGAATGCTCTTCTCTCCAAACCTAACGTGTGTCTGCAATTCTATTTTTAGATTACATTGTACTCGGAGAAGTTTGAGCAGTTCCAGGGCACGCTGGCGAAAAGCAATGAAGCTTTTGGCACCTTCAAGCAAGACATGGAAAAGGTCAGTAACAAGAAACTCTTTGGATAATCACAGATCATGAGAAGATCCAGATGATGGTACCTGACCCAAAACATCCACTGCCCATTTGGTATTGGTTTATTATTGTTGTGTGTACCGAGATACAGTGAAAAACTAGACACATAAGTTTAAAATGAGAGGCCAAGGATTTAGAGACCTGAAGGGCAAGTATTTCACCTAGGGAGTGGTGGGTATGTGGAACGAGCTGCCAGAGGAAGCGGGAAAGGTGAGTTCAGTTACAACTTTCAAAAGACATTTGGACAGGTCCAGGAATAAAAACTATTTAAAGGGATAAGGACCAAATGCAGAAACATTGGATGAGCTCTGGAAGGCACCTTAATTTTGCATGGATGAGATGGGCCCAAGCACCTGTTTGTGTTGTATCCGTACTCTATTGAACTTAAAACAACACAGTACTGGAACAGGCACTTTGGCCCACCATGCCTGTGCCAAACCTATGCCAATTTAAACTGCATATCTAACAAAGACACAAAGTACTGTTCAGTTTTGTTTATTGTCACGTGTACCGAGGTACAGTGAAAAACCTTTGTTGCATGGTAACCAGCCAGTGGAAAGACAATACATGATTACAATGGAGCCAAACACAGTGTACAGATATATATCGTTTAGTGCAAGATAACACCAGTAAGGTCCGATCGAAGATAGTCCAAGGGTCACCAATGAGGTAGATGGTAGTTCAGGATTGCACTCTGCTTGCAGTAGGATGGTTTAGTTGCCTGATAACACCTGAAAAGAAATTGTCCCTGAATCTGGAGGTGTCCGTTGTTATACTTCTATACCTTTAGCCCTATGATAGGGGGTTACTGGTGTAACTCAGTGGGTCAGGCAGCATCTTGTGTGAACATGGATAAGTGATGCATTGGCTGGGAAATGTGAACTTGAACCAATAATCAACTGACCCAAGATGAAGGGGGGGCAAGATGACAAAGAGCTACCTACTTCAAACTTGTTTCTCTGGCTATAACACTGATCATTGTACTCTTACAGATGACGAAGAGGATGAAGAAGCTTGAGAAGGAGACCTTAATGTGGAAGACAAAGTGGGAATCCTGCAACCAAGTTCTGCTGGGTATGATTGAGGAGGTGAGGATTACTTCTCCCCCACCCTTACACGAGCCACCAATCCCCATCAGCCGCTCTTCAAGACAGTTGGCAGAAGAAGATCCACATGATAACAAATTTCAAAATATTGTTGGATGAGAGGGATATTAATTTTGAGTTGGAGTAGAAATGTAAGATACAGGTACAACAAAGAATACGATTGACTATTCTCAAAAAAAATTATTCTACCTTCCATATCCTTTTTGGAATGTCTGAATGTAATGGGCTTGTGAGAATGTAGTTGCTTTTGTAACAAACCTGGTTAGAATGTCAGGGAGACACAGACTTTTTTTATACTGTCAGCCCTTTGTCCAGGATAGTCAGTGCTCTTTGCGCACCCTGTCGTTATAAATAAGGTCATGGTTTCCTTTGGTAAGTTGTCAGTTTTATCCAGGTGTCTGCTCTAATAAGCATATAGACGTGAGGATGAGGGGTGATCTTATAGAAGTGTACAAAATCATGAGAGGAATAGATCGGGTAAACACAGTCTATAGCCCAGAGTAGGGGAATCAAGAACCAGCAGAGGACATAGGTTTAAGGTGAGGGGGGAAAGATTTAACGGGAACCTGAGGGGTAACTTTTTACACAAAGGGTGGCGGTTGTATGGAACAAGCTGCTGGAGGAGGTAATCGAGGCAGATAATATCGCAGTGTTTAAGAAACATGTAGACAGGTACATGGATAGGATAGATTTAGAGGGATATGGGCCAAAAGCAGGCATGAGGGACTAATGTATATGGAGCATATTGGTCAGCATGGGAAAGTTGGTCAAAGGGCCTGTTTCAATGCTCTGAGGCTCTATGACTTAGCTCTGAATCAATTTCTTCATTGAAGATCATCTCCTGTAACTCGATTGTCCTACATATCAGCTTCAATAGTACAGGTGCTCTCTGGGTATGATAGGGCTCCGTTCCTGAGAACTGTTTGTAACCCGGACAGTTTGCAAGCCGGAAATCCATTCGGGGCCCGCGTTCGCACACAGCAGAAAGATACCTGCAGAGCTGGATTGTGCCAGAGGAAGATAGTCTGGAGAAGCATTATAAATTTTGTTTTGCCATTCTTAAGAATAAATCTGACTAACAAATTTAAGGATTAATAATGATGCTCTCTTAAAAGATTTTACTGCAGATGAGGTTTGAAATACTATTTGCAGTGTTAGAAGGGACACTGCTGCTGGCCCAGATGGTGTGTATCCAGGATTCACAAAATGGGCATCAATGTATTAATTATAAGAGCGGCATGGTGACACAGCGGTAGAGTTGCTTCCTCAGAGTGCCAGAGACACGGGTTCGATCCTGAACTATGTGTGCTGTCTGTACGGAATTTTTGCATTCTCCCTGTGAGCTAAAATGGATCGGAGATCGTGCAAACTCCACACAGACAGCAACCGAGGTCTGGATCAAACCCAGGTCTCTGGCACTGAGGCAGCAGCTCTACCAGGTGCGCCACTGTGCCGCCCTTTTAAATGCTTTTAAAAAGGTGATCTCAAATACTGGTGTCAGTGGGGAGCATATATGTGCTTTAAGGAAGGTAAATTGCTGGCATAAGGTAGAATACAAGATCCAAGCTAAAAACAAACATTGCTGGGAATATTCAGGAGATCAGAGAGAAACAAAGTTAACGTATCACGTCAAATATCCTTCATCAGAATTGGGAAAGACAGAAAACATTGAAGAGGAAGTGGGGAAGGAATGGATAAGAAGATATTGTCAAGTAAAGTATCCTTTATTGTCACTCAGACTTTTCAGTCTGAATGAAATTTTGAAAAAGGGAATATCTCTGATAGGGTGAGGCCTGGGCTGCACACAGAATATAGAACTGTACAGCACAGGAACAGGCCATTCGGCCCACAATGTCTGTGCCGAACATGAGGCTAAAATAATCCCCTCTGGCTGCACATGATCCATATATCTCCATTCCCTGCATAGCCATGTGCCTATCTAAAAGCCTCCACAGTAATTGCTGCTCTACCACTCCAGCAGTGCATCCCAGGCACCCAACTCTCTGTATATAAATTTAAAAAAATCTGCCCTGCACATCTCCTCAAAACTTTGGCCTTCTCACTTTAAATCTATGCCCTCCCCTCGAGTATTTGACATTTCTAACCTGGGAAAAAGGTTCTTACTGCACCTTATCTACTTCTCTCATTATTGTATATACTTATATCGCATCTCCCCTCAAACTTCGATGCTCCAGAGAAAACCGATGCTCCTATGGATCATGGTTGTCTGCTGAAAGGCCTAGTTCTTGTTCTGTACTGTTCTACGTAAGATCAGGGAAGAAAATTCATTAGAATCGTGAGGAATACAGAAACAGATCCTTCGGCCCAACTCATTCATCTAAGATAGTGCCACTTGCATGCACTTGGTCCATATCCCTCCAAACCTTTCCTATCCATGTACCTGTCCAAATGCCTTTTAAATGATGTTATAGTACCTGTCTTTTGGCAGCTCATTCCATATACCCACTGTGTGAACGGGTTGTCCCTCAGGTTATTTTTAAATCTTTCCCTTGGAGAACCAGTACGGACTGAATGGCCTCTGGCACTGAGAGAGTCTTACCCTGGTCTGCTCTGTTGCAGAGAGAAATGCGATCCAAGGAATACGAGTGCTTCCAGTTGAAGATCAAGAGATTGGAGAACCTGTGCCGGGTGCTGCAGGATGAGAGGACCGAGCTCTACACAAAGATCCTGAACATGCGCGGCAAGGCGGGGACAACAGAAACCCAGGCCGCCACTGAAGAGGAGACAGAAGACGGCTTTGCCCTCAGTGTCACTGCAGGGCAACAGCGTCTGCAAGACATTGCCGCAGCGTTCACGGTCGTCCACTATGCAGAGGGCAGGCAAGACAGTAGCGCTTCCCCGGGCTCACTGGAGCCTGTTGCAGAGATGGTGAACTCCCCGTTACTGGTCCAGCAGACAGCGCCAGGAGATGCTGCTGGAACAGCCGACCCGGCTCTGCCAACAGAGTCTGCTTCAGCTCCTAGCCCACTGCCTGACTCTACTGCTGTTCCACCTCCACTACCTGCCCCGGCCTCTGCTCCCATTCCTGCTTCGGTTCACACTCCACTCGCTGCTCCTGCTGCGCTTCATGCTGTCGCTGCGGGTCCAGCTGTCGAACCTACTCCCGGTTCAGGACTTGCTCCAGTCCCTGTTCCAACTCCAGTCCATGTTTCCACCCTGGTTCCTGCTCCAGCTTCTGATCCAGCTCCTGTCCCTGCTTTAGTTCCACTTCCAGTTTCTGCTCCAGTTCCTGCTACCACTCCCGCTTTCATCCCAGCTCCAGTTCCTGCTTCGGTCCCTGCTCCCACTCCAGTTACTGACGCCGCTCCAGTTTCTGCTGTGGTCCCTGTCCTTGTTCAAGCTCCCGTTCCTGCTCCCTCTCCAGTTGCTGCTCCAGCACGCAACCCCGTTCCGGTTTCCGCCCCACTTCCAGTGCCTGCTCCGGCTGCGGGTCCCACTCCACTCCCCATTCCCACTGCAGTTTCCTCTCCTATTACACGGGCCATTCCCGCTCCAGCTCCTCCCTGTGAAACAGCAGAAGCTAGAGCTGCTGAAGCTGCAGTGGCCGGGAGGGCGGGAGGCACTGACTTGGATACTGTTGACTGATTGGGAAGTACAGTCAGGCACTGGCAATTACTTTTTAACACTTGTCAATAAAGGGTTAATTTGTTTTCCAATACTTGGTGCAGAGATATGAAATTAATCTGTTTCTCATTATTCTATCATTCCACAAAATATGTTACGCTCAACCACAAGAGGGGGATCTTATACTGACCGAACAAAAAGGACAGTATAGGGTGATTTCACGAAAGGTCACTGGAGCGTAGATCCGCACCCACGTGACCGAAAATTTTAACTGGGGGACAAGCGTCACTTCCGGTACATGTTAGTGAATGGGAAAACACGCACTTTCACACCCGTTAAAAACATCGAAAACGGCCCGTTTTTGAGCTGCAATTTACTGTACCAGTCGGGGTGACCGTGAGGCACAGCTACCTAAATTTACAGTCCAAAAAAAAGATAGAAACTAAGGTAAATTCAAGAGGGAGCTGAAGGTGTAAATACAGCGGAAGTTGTTAGCGGACATTTGCCGTGGAGATTTAAAGATCCAAAATATCGGGAATTATCGCGTTTGCTCGCTGCATTTCATCAAAAGTAAGGCATTATTGACTTTTTATCTTTATTCATTTGTTATATGAAAAGTATTAAAAGTTAAAAATCCGTCAGTAAAATTGCAAAATCGCCCATGGTTCTCGGGTGGGTTTTAACATGCAAAATGAAAATGCTTCTGAAGCTCCATTTACCATTTAAATAATCGTAAACTATCAATGCGTTTTGAAATAAATTTTACTGAGATGCAAGCTAAGGAATGGGATAATTGTCAGCTGTTTGTTGGACAAAAGCAGGACATTTTATTATTTGCCAAAATATATTTCTCAATGTTTCTTGTTTAAAGCCTGCACAATCACCCAAACTACTTATTTATTTATTTATCATCTAATAACAGACAAGCCTGCAGCATGAAATGATGTCAACAATCCTGATTGGGCACCCACTGTGAGCAGGATAGACAATGTGCACAAGAACGCCATGCACGTGCAACAAGAAGAGAGTATTAAAGCAGATTTGGTTGCAGCTCAAGCATCTATAGCTCTGCAAGTTGATGGCGTTCTTGTGCACATTGTCTATCCTGCTCACAGTGGGTGCCCAATCAGGATTGTTGACATTACTTTTGATGAAATGCAGCGAGCAAACGCGATAATTCCCGATATTTTGGATCTTTAAATCTCCACAGCAAATGTCCGCTAACAACTTCCGCTGTATTTACACCTTCAGCTCCCTCTTGAATTTACCTTAGTTTCTATCTTTTTTTTGGACTGTAAATTTAGGTAGCTGTGCCTCACGGTCACCCCGACTGGTACAGTAAATTGCAGCTCAAAAACGGGCCGTTTTCGATGTTTTTAACGGGTGTGAAAGTGCGTGTTTTCCCATTCACTAACATGTACCGGAAGTGACGCTTGTCCCCCAGTTAAAATTTTCGGTCACGTGGGTGCGGATCTACGCTCCAGTGACCTTTCGTGAAATCACCCTATAAGTGCTCGAGTAACTCAGCGAGTCAAACAGCATCTCTGGAGATCATGGAGAGGTGATGTTTCGTGTCAGGATCCTTCTTCAGAAAGCTGGAAAAGAGAAGAGAAGCAGGACAAAGCCTGACAAGTAATAGGTGGAGAACTAATTGCGGGGGCGGGGGAGAAGGGACTTGACCCTAAACATCACCTATTCATGATCTCCAGAGATGCTGCTTGCTCCACTGAGTTACTCCAACAGTCTTTTTACAGGAAAAGGGCAAGAGAATTGGGTTTGAGGGGGGTGGGGGTGGTGGAATAGATCCACTATGATCAAATGGCAGAATTGGCTTGATGGGCCAAATGGCCTAATTCTGCTCCTAAGCCTTGTGATGTTTTTTGTAAATGAGCTCTACAGTTCATTGTCTCGTCATGGTGTATCTCTGGAATTCTCTAGCTGAGACATGTGTAGCTTGGCTCGGTGATGCTAATGAAAGAAGAGCTAGAAATATTTTGTAAATGCTGGGGAATAGAGGCCCTTGTGGAAGTGGTGCAGAAGAGGAGGGAGATGGGTCTTGAGGCATCATCTGCCACAACCCTGTCTAATTCACCATGGTGTCCATATCACAGCTGGCTGAGCTCCTGGGTTTTAATCATTTGCAAATGTGGAAACTGTTCAATATTATCTCAAGTTAACTTTATTAGCAGATTAAACCTAAACTATGGGTGCTGGAACCAATCACTGGGAATTCCACTGTAAACTCCCCCTAATTCTGAAAACAACTGTTCACTGTTACACTTTTTTCTGTCATTTAGCCAATTTTATAACCATGCCCCACTGTGCTTTATATTCCAAAGGCTCTAACAATTATATGTTTATTAAATGACCCTATTAAACATCTTTTGGAAATCCATCATTACCCTCGTCAGCCCCCTCTTTTATTCATATAAAAATTATCAATATAGTTAAGGTAAAATTTAACAAATCCATGCTGACTTTCCATACTTAGTCAATTGACTAAGAGTTCTATCTCAGAATATACCTAAAAGTTACTTTGCTACTGGGCTTATCATTGTATCCCTATTTTCTTTTTAATATAATTTCTAACATCTATAGTTTTGAGCTTCAAGCATTAACCTCCAAATCTACAGATGTTTAGAAAGCTATGGCCAAAATTTCAACAATTCCCCCCCCTCCCCCAACCTTCCCTCTGTTGTCGCTTAACTTTGCTTTTTACAAAAATAAACTTTATATATAATAAAACGTATATAAAAAACAAGGAACTGTGTTAAACCCTTAAAACATTCTCAGTGGGTCTATACATTAAATATTGCTAGTGTTGTATTCAAGAGTCTGAACAGAGCATATGTCTACTTTAAGTATAGCTAATGTACAGTACCCACATCCTTTCTGTTTATCCCTGTACTTACATTTATGATATGGCTATCTGATAATCAGTTTTAGGAATGTTGCTAGATTTAAATATTGGCCAGAATACTAAAAGGAACACTCCCTCAAAATGGCACCAAAGTTTCCAACGTTTGGTTCATAATTCTCACATGGAATCACAAGAGTGGTTGGCAATCGATCATCAGTTTGCTATTTCTCACTTGACAGGGCACATATTTACCTGCATTTACAACTGTTCACTTTATTGTTTAATCATTAAAGTGTTTGCTCTGCCTTGAAGATCATAACTATTCTAACTGCACCAACTGGCTGGGGAAATGATGCCACACCATCTAATTTTACTTGTGCTATTATTCCAAACCATTCATCTGATAAACGGGTGTCTTGTCAATCCAAGAATATGAAAAAAAAATATTTACTTTAAAGGCAAAAACATTTACTTCAAAGAAACAGTATTCTTCCTTATTTCTCCAAGCAAAACATACACTTGTCTTCCAAATATTAAGGCAGGCTTCAGCTTCAGTAAAGATATCTGCAGCACTTAATGACAAACATTTAGAGATAATAACACCTAATGTAAGCACTACATCTTAATTAGATACGGCTTAGAGTGGATGTGGAAATGGGTGTTTCCAGTTATGGGAGAGTATAGAATCAGAGGACACAGTTTCAGAATAAAAGGACGTACCTTTAGAATGGAGATGAGGAGTTTTGTTTCAGATGGTCAATGTGGAATTAATTGCTGCAGACGGCTGTGAAGGGCACGACTTTGGGTATTTTTAAAACAGAGATTGATAGGTTCTTGATTAGTAAGGGAGTCAAAGGTTAGATGGAGAAGACAGGAAATAGGGGCCGAGAGGGAAAAAAGATCAGCCACGATTGAATCTCGGAGTGGAAACGATGGGTCGAATGGCCCAATTCTGCTCGTTTTATGGTCATAACCATTGAGTGCACAAAGAAACACACATGACACCAAATCAAAAGGCTTCTTACCATAATTTATTGCAAGTAAAAATGTGCTCTTAACCAAAATTGTGGCTTTTACCACCTGAACAATAAGCTTTACAACACAATATCCTCAAACCCTCGATCGCCATTCACTTTTCACAAGTGGAGCAGTGAAGCATCTCAATAAAAGCATGAAGCCTGCACCAGGTTCAGGTCTGCCAGCTTGTGTTCCTCAGGCTTAGAAAGCAGTTACAAACGCTTACTTGTATAATACTGTACTAACCCTTCTTGTACGCACACAAGCTCAAACACACTCTCTCAGACACACAAACTTTTCCTAATGCAAAAATAACTTTTTTTTCAAAGAAACAATTTATATTCTGTATATTTTTGACTGGGATAAGCAGCGTGAGGCCATCAGCAAATGTCATCATTAAAACGGGGCATTTAGAGGGGAGAAGCTTCTAATGGGATCAGAAGTCCCAATCCAATCAGTCTGGTAAATGTCAACAGAGCAAGGAAAAGTCTTAGTCCAAAACCATCAGCTCTGACAGTCAGGTTAGGGATCACACCAACCACTTGGGTTCACAGGGAGAAGGGGTGAATAAAAGGATTGGGGATATGGGGGGGATGACAACCATCCTAATAGGCTGTAATGGAAAATGGAGGAGGACTGGCCAAATTTTGTGAATTCCACCAGTGAAGAATGCTGTGATGGATGTTTGTGTTAAATTTGTTTATTGTACCGCTGCTGGCGAATTCATTTCTCTTGCACTTATGTGCAAGTGAAGAATAAAACTTGATTGATTGATTGATTGAGGCTCATTCTCCAAAGTGAAGAATCAACTTCATAAATGGAAACCCTTTCTCCAATGCAGAATCTTTTATCCTTTATCAATACTGAGCAAGGCAACAAGCTCAGAATTTAGACCACAGTGAACAGGTGTACAGGAGCTTCCAAGGATCCTCTTCCATCTGATTGCCAAAGGTTCAAAGCAGACCAATTCTCCAATTAGATCTACTTGTATAGAGCCACTACTCAAATAGGATGCAGGAGGTACAGAAGGAAGATGTACCTCTAAAAGAGTAATCCAATTACTCTCAACATGTCCACTATACCATAAGACTTTAGAGATACGGCACGGAAACAGGCTGTCCGGCCCATCGAGTCTGTGCTGCCCAGCGGTCACTAACACTATCCTACACACACGGGACAATTTTTATCAAAACCAATTAACCTACAAACCTGCATGCCTTTGGAGCACCCGGAGGAAACCACGTGGTCACAGGGAGAACGTACCATCTCCGTACGGACAGCACCCATAGTCAAGATCGAATCCGTGTCTCTGGCGCTGCAAGGCAGCAACTCTACCGTTGCGCCACTGTGCCACCTCTTCTTCTCCCTATGGATGTGCAGTATTTCTCCTCTTCTAACACAGATCCAATTATATGTTGAGTGTTACACTTAAATCTGGCTCTTGCAACATTTTGGGAGTTCAGTCAAGTTTAAAACCAGTCGCATAAATGTGAAGGTGGAGTGGTTGTGGAGGGAGAGATTTACTAGAGAGCATCCAGAGATGAGAGGTTCAGGTTAGGTGGAAAGATTAGCAAAGTTGGAGATTGTTTTTTTAAGACAAGGGGCGATCTGATTGAAGAGCTGGAAAACATCAAGAGTCTGAAGAGTAAATAAGGAGAAACTGGTCTCAGGATTGCAAACCAGGGTTCATTGATTAAGGGAGATTGGTAGTGGAGGGGAGACAAGTGTTGTAACAGATTCTAATGGTGTGTAACATTGGTTGCATGGGCAAAACAGTAAAAATTTAATCACTATTTTCTTAAAGGAATCGGTTAGATATACCTGCAGATTTGGAGGAAGAGGGTGAGGGAACAGTACAGGCTGAATGTTCTTACAAAATGTCAAAGACCCAATGCATGAAATAGTCTTCAACTGTGTTGTAACCATTCTATAGGTCATCGCTCGTGATCTAATCATGTAAACTCTATTCCCCACTGTAATCTGCCTTCAGATAGTGGTTTCCCCTAATCTAAACCCTTCAGAATTTAAAACATCACTATTAAATCTCACTTTAAATAACCCAACTCCAAATATAACAATCTCAGACTCTCCAAACAATAGACAATAGGTACAGGAGTAGGCCATTCGGCCCTTCGAGCCAGCACCGCCATTCAATGTGATCATGGCTAATCATCCCCAATCAGTACCCCGTTCCTGCCTTCTCCCCATATCCCCTGACTCCGCTATTTTTAAGAGCCCTATCTAGCTCTCTCTTGAAAGCATCCAGAGAACCTGCCTCCACCGCCCTCTGAGGTGGAGGCAGGTTCCAAACAACCCAAGCTCCAGGAGCTGCTTGAGTGAATTGCCTCCCCATGCATTCTTGCCAGGGTTACATCAGCACAGAGTCAGACAAAGACAGGCTGATGCAGCCAAAGCAAGCAGAGACAGCAGTGAACACCTCAGAGTCCACAGTTCATCAGCACACATCCAACCTTTACTAATAATACTTGTAAAAGATTTTTGGGGAGGAAGGGATAGCGGTAAAGCAATGGCACATACATTGGTTGATAATGGACTCAGCAGCACAAAATGGGACACTGCACATTGAGGCGGCATAGTGGTGCAGCAGTAGCGTTGCTGCCTTACAGCGCCAGAGACCCAGGTTCAATCCTGACTACGGGTGCTTGTCTGTACGGAGTTTGCACGTTTTCCCTATGACCTGCATGGATTTTCTCAGAGAGTTTTGTTTTTTTCCCACACTGCAAAGACGTATAGGTTTGTAGGTTAATTGGCTTGGTATAATTGCAAATTGTCCCTCGTGTGTAGGAAAGTGCTAGTGTACGGGGTGATCCCTTGTCGGCATGGACTTGGTGGGCCTGTTTCTGCGCTGTACCTCGAAACTAAAAAAACTAAACATAGGGTCACCCGGTAATGGGGCTGGACCTCTGGGTAACAAGTCCTTAGAGAGGCTGGACCTAATGGTGCCCTTTATGCTCTATGTGGTAGGATGGGTCCTACTAGATTATTGCATGGATGTCTGATTTTAGATGGTCTGTAGCTTCCTGGGCAATTCCTTTAATAGGATAACTTTTTCACAAGGGTGGTGGGAATGTGGACCAAGCGCAGGCAGGTGGGACTAGTGAAGCTGGGACATGTTGGGCGGTGTGGACATGTAGGGCGGTGTGGACAAGTTGGGCCGAAGTGCCTGTTTCCATGCTGTATCACTCTATGACTCTATGACAAATAGATGAGTACCACTGGAAGTAAACCAAAAATTGAACTAAACATAAAGCTGAAAATGCTAGAAACACCGAGCCGTTCAAGAAGCACTGTGAAGAGAGAAGCAAGTCATTGTTTCAAGTAATCTGGGTTAATGGGCAAATGAAGTTTAATTCAGAGAAATATGTGGTGCTGCATTTTGGTAGGACAATGCAGATGGCATCACAGGTGGACAGGGTAGTGAAGGTGTTTGGCCCGCTGGCCATCATCAGGCAGGGTTCTGAGTACAAGAGTTAGGAAGTTATGTTACAGGGCAGTAACGGTGGCGCAGCGGTAGAGTTGCTGCCTTACAGCGCTTGCAGCACCAGAGACCCAGGTTCGATCCTGACTACAGGTGCTGTCTGTACGGAGTTTGTACGTTCTCCCCGTGACCGCGTGGGTTTTCTCCGAGATCTTCGGTTTCCTCCCACACACCAAAGACGTACAAGTATGTAGGTTAATTGGCCTGGTGTATGTGTAAATTGTCCCTAGTGTGTGTAGGACAGTGTTGATGTGTGGGGATCGCTGGTCGGTGCGGACTCAGTGGGCCAAAGGGTCTGTCTCCGCGCTGTATCTCTAAACTAAACTAAAAAAACTAAACTAGATGTACGAGACATTGGCACGGCCACATTTGGAGTACTAAATATAGTTCTGGTGACCTTGCTATAGGAAGAATGTCATTAAACTGGAAAGAGGGCAAAGAAGATTTCTGAGTATGTGTTACCGAATCTGGATGAATTTGAGTTCCTAGAAGTTTCTAGAGTGTAAAAGGTCAAGGGGTGACCTTATAGAGGTTTATAATATAATGAAGGGAGTGGATAAGGTGAATAGCCACCATCTATTTACAGGTAGGGAAGTCTAAAACTTGAGTGCATAGGTTTAAGGAGAGAGGGGTAAAGATCAAAGAGACCAGAGGGGCATTTTGTTAAACAGTGAGTATATGGTACTAGGAAATGGTAGGGACAGGTAGTTAGGTCAATTAAAAAAAAACATGGATAGGTAAAAGGGATGAGAGAAATTGGATAAGGGAGTGGTAGGAGAAAAGAAAAAAAATTAAGAAGAGATTGGGAGAAGAGAGAAATTCAACACAAATTCTATGAATGTTACGATTGTTAAATTTAACAATGAGTCCCAAAGGTTGTATTGAACCAAAAAGGAGACTAAAGTGTTGGTCTTTTAAGTGGCCAAAGACAGTGGAGTCGAAATGATAGTGGGATGGAGAAATAAAATGACTGGCAACTGGAAACTCAGAGTTACTAGAGCCATAACCCAAACTCAAAGCAATATTCCAATAATTGACCTATCAGCTGTTGCACAAGGAGGCATCATTGCTTATGAGTCACAGGTTTATGGGTTCAAGTCCTAATCAAACAGCCTGGACAAGTTCAGGGGCCCACTCTCCCACCCAACACTAACGAGGTCCTGTACGTTTGAAAGTTCTCTTTTGGTATTATTACCAAGCAAAGGAAGGACATTATCTTCAGTTCCTATTCAACATATATCCCACAATCAACATGGCAAAAGCCACCTGTCATGTTGTGATCCAATTAGTCACTACATTTTGAAATAATTGAAAATTTGAGCAGAAACTCACATTGATATAAATCCAAGTCTTCATTCACAGAAGATGTGTTTTATCAGCAGGTGTACAATAATCTGAATTCTCAAGGCCAAAGGAAGCAGCAGAAAGTGGTAGACATTGCCTGGCCCACTTTGGGTATTGTCCTCCCCACACCATTGAACTGATCCTCAGGAAGCACTCCCTCAAGAAGTATTCAAAGATCCACACCCTGTCCTGACCACTCTCTTTGCTCTGCTACTATCAGGAAGGTGGTACAGGAGCCTGAGAATCGTTACCTCCTGGTTAAAGAGCAGCTTCTTCCCATCACCCAACATGTTCTTGAACTACTCTGCGCAACCCTAACCACAACTCTGCCACAGCACCCAACTACTATGGACCTTGCACTACCATGGTTGCTCAATATACTTTGGTTTTTGCATTATTGTGACGTGGTTTATTTTGAAGAACTGATCATTTATTTTAGATGCATTTGTCATGTTGCATTCAATGTGCCTGTAAAGCTACAATAAGCAAAACTTCCATTCTTCCTGTACATATGGCAAAGAACCACTCTTGAAGCAACAGGGATTTAGGTCTTGGGGAAAAGGCAGGATGAGAATTTGTTATGGCAGTAATATATGCAGTGTAGAGACTAAAGGGGAAAAAAAGTCTTAAAGGGGAAAAACATGGCCCTATCAAATGAAAGCAGCAAGCCTCAATCCACCTCCTTTGCACAATAATTATTTCCCCTCTTTAAATCCAACATATCACAACTGGAGTCTTGAACCAACCCTAATAAGGGCAGGGAAATACTCCAGGGAAAGGGAAGGCACCCGGTGCCTAGAGTAGAGTTACATTCAACTGTCAAGCACCAATTACCAACTACAATAGCAAAATAAAACCCCTTTTGATTATTTTCAAGGTGGAAACAGAACCTTGGAGGATGCAGTGTCAAACCAACCCAACCGATCGAACTAGCAGCTTGTATGCAAATCTTTTTCACTTGGAATAGGCAACTTACCAATTCAGCTAACCCTCCTGCGACTCCCAACCCAATAACCAATGGCTAACATTGGATAAAGACTTACACACAAGCAACCAAAACAGAAACGAGTAAAGGTTCTACACCTCTACATAATAATTACTCTAGAAAGAAAACAATAAAAAGAGAAACCAATCGTCAATAAGCTTCCAACACTTTGAAGGAGGAAAATGGTTTTACAAAGTGGTAGTCTAGGTTGCCACAGTGCGGACATTGTTGGACGTTGCTGTATTCGGAGAAATACTGCATCCCCACTCGCACATCGATGACCGGCTTCCCACAGTGCTTGCAGTTCAGCCTCGCCTGAAAGGAAAAAAAAAAGTTATTTAATCACGATTTTGAGTGTACATGAGAAAGTGAGGACAGATATCCTTGTCAACTTACGATATGGAAAAGATGAGGAATGCAGCTTCAATTCCCCTCTCCCCAAAGAGTGAGGGGAATGGGGGGGGGGGGGTGTGACGGGGATTCAGAAACCCCCATCATGCTGAGGAGTACCTGGATGAGCAGCAACCTGCAGAGGAACAGTCCAAGACTTGGAGAGAGGGTTAGTCTCACCCAACATGCGCTCAATTGGCCAAATGGTCTTTCCGTGCTACAAATTTATACGGTACAAAAGGTGGATTAGGTATACAGATGACACCGGAAAATATTAAAAAGGGTAATAAAAAGGGTGCAGATGAGCATAAGGGTAGAGGAATTTGGATTGGCAACTGTTCTGCATTAAAGGATTTCCAGTATCTAAAGATACTGTACTCATCCAATACTGTACTGCACCTCATTGAGGCTAGGAGGTGCAGCCAAGGATCTGTCAGCTGAACCACCATCAAAGCAGCAGAGGGAAACATATCCACCCATTTTATTCTTTCCACATTCCATCAACCCTACAGATGAACTATACACCAAGAGCTGTTTACAGCTGCCAATTAACCTACAGATTGTACTACTTTGGGGAGTGGAAGGAATCCCACACAGTTACAGTGAGAATGTGCAAACTCCACAGAGCTTAGATGGGCCTTTGTCCAGCTACAGTAAGTCAGACTCATATTCTTGGGATAAAATGTTGGCAACCCATGAAGGCTTTCAAAAGAGCAAATGAACAGCTCCTCTTGATTTCTATTACTTCACTGACATTCAATTCTGAGGCTACATCAATCTCCAAAACTCTCACCTTCCCATCAGCCGACTCCAATATTTTTCTCTTCCTGTCCATCCAACCTCAACTTTATGTGTAGGAAAGAATTGCAGATGCTGGTTTAAATCAAAAGGTAGACACAAAATGCTGGAGTAACTCAGCGGGACAGACAGCATCTCTGGAGAGAAGGAATGGGTGACGTTTCAGGTCGAGTCCCTTCTTCAGACTGATTCGGGTCGAGACTGAAGAAGGGTCTCGACCCGAATCAGTCTAAAGAAGGGTCTCAACCTCAACTTTAGTTTAGTTTAGGGATACAGCCTAGAAACAGGCACTTCGGCGCACCTAGTCCGTGCCAACCACAATCACGCGTACACTAGTTCGATCCTACACACACTAGGGACAATTTACAGACTAATTAAACTACAGACCTGCAGGTCTTTGGAATGTGGGAGGAAATCAGAGCATCATGAGAAAACCCGTGTGGCCACAGGGAGAACGTACAAATAACGTACAGACGGCACCCGTAGTCAGGATTGAACCCTGGTCTATCACTGCACCACTTTGCTGCGCCTCTTACCCCAGCAAAAGCAGCTCTGCCTTCGACCACCAAGTTCCCAATTTGAGAAAATTGCCTTCCCCAACCTAGCCCCCATCCCCACTCAAGGGTAAACCATCTGTGACCAAATTATTGGTTCCCATCTTGACTCATCTGTCTGAACGGGCTACGATCTACTATGTGTACTTTGAAGCACCACGAACACTTGTCCACAATATAGCCAATAACAATAACAGCCAAGGAAACACCCTCACTCACACCCACATCACTATCCCTTTGGCAAACCAACTTTAAACAGGCAAGGAAACAAAGAGCTGGTGTAACTCAGCAGGATAGGCAGCATCTCTAGAGAACATAGATAGGTGACGTTTCGGGTCTGGATCCATCTTCAGACTGATTGCTGTTTGGAGGGGCAGAAATGAATACAAGTGCAGCACTCACCTGACAGCAAGGAGACGCAGCCAGAATATCATAAGTGTACATGGTTCCCAGCTGGTGCCAGCCCCCTTCCCAACGCGACTTGCATTTGATGCAAATTATCTTGTGCACTCCTTCTAGGCAATCCACACAAATGGCATAGAGGTGCATGAGCCTTCCTGAAACAACAAAATGTGGGTCAGGTCTAACCATCGCAATAGTATTTGCAGTAAGTACATTATAAGCTGGGGAACATGACTCTTACACAAGGTAGACCCAACCAGCTGGTAAATTTTGGCCACAACGCAAGTGTTACTTCTACAAGAGCAGCCAACAAACATTCAGAGACACACTACAGATCCCAGCTTTCATGGACAAGCCCACAACCACACAAAACATGAAAGATCACATAACAATTTCCATTCTAAATATTTATGTAATTTATTTTGAAGAACTAAAAATTATGGCTTAAAATAGTGAGATCAGAGTGCATGTCCCAAGATTTTTTTGGACAATATTTTCCACTGCTAAAGGGCTCAGGTTGCTATGCACAAAGCAGTTTAGTGATACAAAGCCCTCTTCAGACAGGTCCACAAGGTTGGCTGACTCTACGTCTGCACTGGAGAGTTTCTTCTCCCTCAGTGCTGCAGTCTTTACAATTCAACATTACACCAAAATATCAGTCTAGTCCCTCAGAAGCATGTAAAAGAGCCTGTGGCACTATTGTGAAGAAGAATAGGACAATTCCTGGTCCACTAGCCAATATCCAACTTTCAACCAATCATACAAATCTGATCACAATCTTCCCATTGTTTCTGAGAGCTCGCTGTAAGCAAATTAACTACCCTCATTCCACATTGTAGCAGTGACCAAACGTGTCTACAGCACTATGGGGTAGTCTAGAATTATGAATTGGACTTTGACACAGATGAATGGGACTATGAATTGGATGTATTCAAGAGTGAGTTAGATATAGCTCATAGGGCAGGGTGGGAGATTGCAACCTTCACGTGGTCCGCCCTGTTTCAACGAATGCAATCAACCCGGCATGCACAATCAAATAAGATCAAATAGAACAAGTTGTCCCACAACTTTAGGCTGTGCACGCCATACGCAAGAAGAAGCTCATAGGGCTAACGGAATCAAGAAATATGGGGAGAAAGGAGTACTGATTTTGGATGATCAGTCATGATCATATTGAATGGTGGTGCTGGCTCGAAAGCCTACTCCTGCACCTGTTTTTAATGTTTCTATGTTTACAAATGCAAGGTTTCTACCTCTAGCCCCCACTCTCGAAGACACCTCTGTCTTTGGACCAAGGCTTCCTTCGTAAGTTCAGTTAGAGAATAGTTCAGCATGGAAATAGGCTCTTCATCCAACTCATCAATGCCGACATAGACACCCATCTAAGCCGGGTTTATTTACCCACATTTGACCCATATCCCTCTAAACCTACTGCATCCATGTAGCTGTCCAAATATTATGTTATTTTATTTGTTATGTTATTGTACCCTCTGGCAGCTCGCCCTCAGTGTAGAAAACTGCCCCTTGGGTTCCTTTTAAATCTTTCTCCTTTCATCTTAAACATCTACCCTCTGGGTTTTGATTCCTTGGGGTAAAGACTGTATGCATTCACCTATCTATGACCCTCATAACTGTATGCACCTCTAGAAGAACACCCTCGTCCCCTCCATACCCAACCTCCTACAATAGAAACATAAAAATTAGGTGCAGGAGTAGGCCATTCGGCCCTTCGAGCCTGCACCGCCATTCAATATGATCATGGCTGATCATCCAACTCAGTATCCCGTACCTGCCTTCTCTCCATACCCTCTGATCCCCTTAGCCACAAGGGCCACATCTAACTCCCTCTTAAATATAGCCAATGAACTGGCCTCAACTACCCTCTGTGGCAGAGAGTTCCAGAGATTCACCACTCTGTGTGAAAAAACTTTTTCTCATCTCGGTTTTAAAGGATTTCCCCCTTATCCTTAAGCTGTGACCCCTTGTCCTGGACTTCCCCAACATCGGGAACAATCTTCCTGCATCTAGCCTGTCCAACCCCTTAAGAATTTTGTAAATTTCTATAAGATCCCCTCTCAATCTCCTAAATTCTAGAGAGTATAAACCAAGTCTATCCAGTGTTTCTTCATAAGACAGTCCTGACATCCCAGGAATCAGTCTGGTGAACCTTCTCTGCACTCCCTCTATGGCAATAATGTCCTTCCTCAGATTTGGAGACCAAAACTGTATGCAATACTCCAGGTGTGGTCTCACCAAGACCCTGTACAACTGCAGTAGAACCTCCCTGCTCCTATACTCAAATCCTTTTGCTATGAAAGCTAACATACCATTCGCTTTCTTCACTGCCTGCTACACCTGCATGCCTACTTTCAATGACTGGTGTACCATGACACCCAGGTCTCGCTGCATCTCCCCTTTTCCTAATCGGCCACCATTTAGATAATAGTCTGCTTTCCTGTTTTTGCCACCAAAATGGATAACCTCACATTTATCCACATTATACTGCATCTGCCAAACATTTGCCCACTCACCCAGCCTATCCAAGTCACCTTGCAGTCACCTAGCATCCTCCTCACAGCTAACACTGCCCCCCAGCTTAGTGTCATCCGCAAACTTGGAGATATTGCCTTCAATTCCCTCATCCAGATCATTAATATATATTGTAAATAGCTGGGGTCCCAGCACTGAGCCTTGCGGTACCCCACTAGTCACTGCCCGCCATTGTGAAAAGGACCCGTTTACTCCTACTCTTTGCTTCCTGTTTGCCAGCCAGTTCTCTATCCACATCAATACTGAACCCCCAATGCCGTGTGCTTTAAGTTTGTATACTAATCTCTTATGTGGGACCTTGTCGAAAGCCTTCTGGAAGTCTAGATACACCACATCCACTGGTTCTCCCCTATCCACGCTACTAGTTACATCCTCGAAAAATTTATAAGATTCGTCAGACATGATTTACCTTTCGTAAATCCATGCTGACTTTGTCCAATGATTTCACCACTTTCCAAATGTGCTGCTATCCCATCTTTAATAACTGACTCTAGCAGTTTCCCCACTACCGATGTTAGACCAATCCAAGGAACAAAGTCCTAATCTGCCGAACCTCTCCCCAAATCTCAGGCCCTTTCTTATAAATCTTCTGTGCATTCTTTCTAGGTTAAGGACTTCTTTCCAAGAGCAGGGTGACTAAAACTGTACACATTATATTAAGTGCGGCCTCATCAGCATCTTGTGCAAGTGCATTCTGCAGTCGGTGCCCTGATTGATGAATTCTACTGTGCCAAATGTCTTCTTCACCACCCCGTTTACCTGCGATGCCACTTTCTAAGAACAATATATTTGTACTCCTAGGTTGCTCTGTTCTACAATAGTTCTACAATAGCTCCCAGGACCCTACTTTCCACTGTCCTTCCCTGCTTTGCCATTCCTCAGCTTACAAAAACAATGAATTTCACTGCAACATTGTCAAATGACCCAGTCATACTCACGAACATGGTACAACAGTATTTATTGAAAGGCACTTATAACACACTACAGCATGTTGCTTCAGCTGAGTATCAGCGTAGACTGACAGCACGAGTTGGGTTGCGATAATATGAACAGTGTAGTAGGCGGAGATTCTAATAATAAAGCACTCCATTGGTTAGTAAGTGAAGTAACCAATCTACAGACATGCCACATGATAATAAAGTATCAATCAATCAATCAATCAATATTTCAGTTTTCAGTAGCTAAAGATAAGGGCCACTGCAATTTCTTCCTTATCTTCCCACAAGGTCCGAGAATGCATCTAGTCCGACACTGGGGATTGATCCACCTTAATGTACTTTAAAACTGTCATTATCTCATCTTTGGTCATTTGTATTTAGCTGCCTCGATTTTCTCCACAATAAAATGGATGAGAAATATTCATTAAATTAATCCCCCATGACAGACAGCCAAGCTGATCTTCACCAGGAAAATAGGCAGAATTCATTTATAAACCCGCAGTGTAGTCATGGATTTGCAAACAGTTCATGTCTGGAGATCGTTCAGTCCAAGACAATATCACTGTGACCTCAGAACATGAGCTCTTCACCTCTGCTCTCACAAGTTCCATCCTCATAATGCCCAAAGTCCCATCATAAAGTCATGTGACAGGAGCAGAATTATGCCATACAGCCCATTAAGTCTGTTCCGCCATTCAATCATGGCTGATCTATGTCTCCCTCCTAACCCCATTCTCCTGCCTTCTCCCCATAACCCCTGACACCCGTACAAACCCACTTCTTCCCATTCAGAGACCTTGCAATCAATCCCATGTCTTTTGTCTCGAGAGCCTCGAGAAAGCGGCACAGTGGCGCAGCAGTAGAGTAGCTGCCTTTACAGCACAAGAGACCCAGGTTCAATCCTGACTATGGGTGCTGTTGGTATGGAATTTGTATGCTCCACGGTTTTGTAGGTTAATTGGCTTGGTAAAATTGTAAATTGTTCCTAATGTGTTTAAAATAATGTTAATGTGCGGGGATTGCTAGTTGGTGCAGACTCGGTGAGTTTGTTTCCTTGCTGTAGCTGTGCACTAAACCCGCTATTTCTGTCCACCCATCACCACCTTCTCAAGCCTTAGTCCGCCATTCTCAGAGAATTTCTGCTCGTCCATTCACCACTACAATCCTCTCACAATGACTAAATGTGTTTAAATGAGCAGCAGAATCTCAGCCGAAGAAGTGGCAAATCTTCAATTATCCTAGTGTCATGGACACTACACTTACGAACCAGCGATAGGTACCAACTATTACCCACCCATTACCGTACCCTAGTCCCATTTTATTCTCCCCATTCCGCTCCTCAACCCAGATTCCAACACTCAGCTACACACTAGGGGCAATTTACAGTGGCAAATTAATCAACATCGCTGGAATGCAGGAGCAAAAGATAAGGTCGTGAGGATTATAACCTTATGTGTTTCAGGTTAGAGGAAAGGTGAAGGTGAAGAGTTTAAGGTAAAGGAAGATGTGCCAGGCAAGTTTGTTTGGACACAGAGTGCTAGATGCCTGTAACATGTTGTTAACGAAGGTGACAGAAGCAGATATAATAGGGGCGTATACAAGGCAATGTTGTACATAGGCAGGGAATAGAGGGATACTACCATGTGCAGGCAGATGGGATTAGTTAGAATGGCATCACGGTCAGCACAGACATGATGGGACAAAGGGTCTCTTCCTGTGCTGTACTGGTGTAGGTTATCTCTGTATTTGGTGTAAGTAATTTTTCAACCGGATAACATCAGCAGTTTATCCCTACAACTCTCTAACCTCATTCTATCAAAGATATTCCCTTTGTGCAAACCTTTCCTCCCATCCTCTCTGCAACTTAAAATCAACTGGTGTTCCCTCTTAAAGCAGGCTGCTGGAAATACTCAGCAAGTCAGGCAACATGCGGAAAAAGAAACAGGATTAATCTTTCAGATTGGAAACTCTTTATCAGAACTGGGAAAGAGAGAAAATAAATTAATTTTAAGTAGGGAAAGCAGGGAGATTCTAAGTGTATATCCATTGTACAGAGAGACCAAGTAGCAATTAGCGGAAGATTATGCTTCACTCCCAATTGAGAACTAGACAGACACAGAGACTGGTTAGCACGCAACAAAAGCTTTTCACTGTACCTCGGTACACGTGACAATATATTAAATTAAAATTACTGCTGCACTCCTGTTTGGTATGACTTGTCAGGATGGGTGCAATACAAATATTTTCACTATATCTTGGTACACAACCATAATAAACCAATACCAATGTGTGCCTACGCTACTTCAATTTCCCCGGGTTCAGCCTGTATGAATTAGGTATGTTGCAAAACTTACCGTCAGCGTCGCTGCAGGTCTGTCGCTGCCCGTGTGCGCGATTTTGGCGCCTTTGAGAGGGGGGCGGGTTTAAAACGCGATTTTCTCTCAGCTATTCAAATCGAGGTTGTTCAGCCTACTTAGTTGCTGACGAAAAATCGCTGCGACATTAGTTCGCTGCAGCTATTTTTAAACTATATTGGTTTATTTAATTGTTATAGTAGGTTAAAAATCATCCTCTAAACCCGCGACCGCCGCCAACGGGACGGATCTCATGTAGGGGACAACGCAAGGTAAGCTGTTTATTTTTACATTAAAAAGCGCTTCTTAAGATCCCTTTATACAAAATTTTATGTTGCGAGTAGCTGATTTGGGGGCCCATTAAATCCTGCAGTATTTTTCTGGGCATATGGGGTACAAATTCACCGCAATGGGAACGTTCCAAACCATCGCGTTCCACACGATCCCACTCGAAAGCCGATTTAAATGGCCATTAATTTACAGCAATTGAACACTAAATTCCTTCCATTTGGCTTATAAATTAATGTCAATGAGATTTAAAAATCATGTTTTATTGTGAATTCTTGTCTGAATGTTCTTTGGACACTTAGGCTATTTAAAAATGTTAATCTTTCCTTAAGAAATGGATAGATGTTTAGATCTAGTAATTGAATTTTGGAATTAGCTACAATTGGGTAACTAACTAATTATATGCTTTAATTTCAGGTCATCCAAGTAAGATTGTTTAATATTTGTTTCAGAATGCTTCAGTCTATAATAACTGAAAATTTCTTTCAGGTCTCTTAATTTTTAATAAAGTTATGGGCTTTAGACTGTCCTCGATCACAGCTTTTGTGTTAAGTCAATGGAAAATCAATAGGGAACAAGATGCTAATTTCCGAGTGTGAAAATGGCCATAACTTTTTTAATACTGAAGATATGAAAGTGAATTAGGTGTCAAATTAAACTTCTTTTTATGCTTTATCTTTTTTGGTTTTGTTTATTTTATTAGAAGTTAATACAGTACAAAACAGTACAGTGGAACCTAATTTTAGGTGCCAACTATGTCATACCGTAATCCATTCTATGTACAACCTCTACTTTTATGTTTTGAGAAGGAAGTAAGCAAGACAAGAAAAAGAAAACAATAGAAAGGGGAAAAAGAGGAAAAATAGATGGTAGAGAATAGAAAAACGTGAAGTGTGTATATATAAAAAAAAAGAAAAAGTAGAAAGTAGAAATAGGAGAGAAGGCCCCTTAAAAGAGAAATTTTCAAATCTTTATTCGGAGATGTAGATCTATCCGCGGCATGAACTGAAATCAGCAATCTTTACGGTACCGCTGCATCACATGATTCCAAAAAGTAGATGAAAGGAGACCAACTTCATATTTATCTATTAGTCGGAGTCTCATTTCTTCAAGGCGTGCTATGTCCATCATATTCCTAATCCACATTTTAACATTTGGTATGGTTGTATTTTTCCAAAATTTAAGTATCAATTTCTTTCCAATTATTAACCCATAATTAAAAAAAACGTTTTGGTCTTTATTTAAATTGATATCTTCTACTATTATTCCAAATATAATCCATTCCGTTTTAGGTTCTATTGTGGATTTAAAAAGCTTTGTAAATATATCAAATATATCGCTCCAAAATGTATTCAACTTTGTACATCCTACAAATGAATGTGTTATATTAGCGTTTTGAAACAAACATTTATCGCATCTGGGAGAGACATTTGGATAAAATTTATTCAACCTCGTTTTTGAATAATATAGTCTATGTAATAATTTGAATTGAATTAAATTATGTCTTGCATTAATAAAACAATTATGTGTGTTCATCAGATACTTTTCCCATCTATCCTTCGAGATCTTTATCATTAGTTCATGTTCCCAATCTTCTCTTAGTGCTTCTGTTGAGGGTAATTCTCTATTTAATAGATTATTATAAAAGTATGATATTAGTTTTTGTGAATCAGCCTTAATATTCATTGCTTCTTCTAAAGGGTCTAAAAATATAGTTTGAAATCTATGTATATATTTCTTCATAAAGTCACATATCAGTATATATTTAAAATATTGATTATCCTTCAGTTTAAATTTTAATTTTAAATGTTGAAATGATAACAGTTTGCCCAATTCATACATATCTCCTACTTTCCTAATCCCCAGTCTATCCCATTGTTGATATGTTTTGTCGATGAGAGATGGTTTGAATGCGGGATTGTTCACTAGTGGGGTTAGTACTGATAGATTATTTAATTTCAAGGATACTTTTATTTGTTTCCAAATTCTTATTGTATTGTGAATAATTGGGTTCTTCTTATATATTATACTATTCAATTTTATCGGTGAGAGCAAGATCGTTCCTATATCGTGCGGATAGCACTCCTCTTTCTCCATTCTTATCCACTCCAACTGCTGAGTGGAACTATCCAACCAGTACATTATGTTCTTAATATGCACTGCCCAGTAGTAATACATAAAGTTAGGTAATGATAAACCCCCAACTTCTTTAGGTTTACACAAATGCTTTCGTTGAATTCTGTGTGCTCTGTAATCCCATATAAAATTAGTGATAGTAGAATCTAGTTTTTTGAAAAAGTATTTTGGAATATATATTGGGATGGCTTGAAACAAATATATTAATTGTGGTAAGAAAGTCATTTTTATAGCGTTAATTCTACCTATCAATGAGAGCGGGAGCGTTTTCCAAAATTTAATCATATCATTCAGTTTATTTAATAGTGGCATAAAATTGGCACTAAATAATGATTTGTGTCTTCTCGTAATTTGAATACCCAGATGCTTGAATTTTTCTGTTGCAATTTTGAAGGGGAATTTTAGTAAGTGTCTCGAATCCTGTGGTTTTAAGGACATAATTTCGCTTTTATTACAATTTATTCTATATCCTGGAAAAGAGCCGAATTCCTCAATTAATGTTAATAATGTGGGTATACTCGTTTGTGTATTAGTAATATATAAAATAATATATTTCATCAGCGTATAATGAAATTTTATTATTTGAGTCCTTAGTGTTATATCCGTGAATATTCGGGTGATTTCTAATCCTTTCGGCCAGCGGTTCTATCATAAGGGCAAATAGCAATGGTGATAAGGCACAACCTTGCCTATTACCCCTTGATAAGTAAAATGTTGGAGATAGCATATTGTTAGTTAATATTCTTGCCGTAGGTCTATCGTAAAGTAGTTTAACCTATCTAATAAAATTCTCTCCCGTATTAAATTTTTGGAGTACCTTGTATAAATACTGCCATTCTACCTGATCAAATGCCTTCTCTGCATCCAGCGTAACAACTGAAATATCTTCATTGTCCTCATTATGAGAGTACATTATATTGTAAAGCCTTCTCAAATTATTAAATGATTGTCTTTTGGGTATAAATCCCGTTTGATCAGTATTTATTAAATTGTTAATATAATTATTTAGTCTTCTAGCTAGAATCTTTGCTAAAATGTTCTGATCTGTATTTAGAAGTGAAATAGCTCTATAAGAACCCGGTTCATCTAAATCTTTATCTTTTTTTGGTATAAGCGTTATTGTTGCTTCTGCTAGGGTTTCTGGTAGTTTATTTTCGGTATAAGCCTGCATGTATAAATTGAATAATCTTGGTACAATTGACTCCTGAAATATTTTATAAAATTCATTACTAAAACCATCTGGTCCTGGGGTCTTCCCATTTTTCAGTGAGTTTATTATTTGTTTTATTTCTTCACTAGTAATCCGTGCTCCTAATTGCTCTTGTTCTAAACTATCCAATTTTGGGAGATTACAATTATCTAAAAAATTTGTAATTTTACTAACATCTGTATTTATTTTAGATGTATATAAATTATGATAAAATTGGGCAAACCTCTTATTAATATCCTTTGGCAGTGTTAGAAACTCACCCTTATCCGATTTAATTTTAGTGATAGTTTTTTCCTTTTCTTGTTGCTTCAGTTGCCTCGCAAGTAATTTATGTGGCTTATCCCCAAATTCGAAGTGTGCTTGTTTTGTAATTTGGAATAATCTTATTACTCTTGCTGATAGTATTCTATTAATTTTATATTTCAATAAAGTTATCTTATTATGTTTATCTATGGTTGGGTCAGTTGCATTGTCCAGTTCTAGTAATTTTATTTCCTGTTCTATCCGCTGAAGTTCTCTTTTATTTTCCTTATTTTGAAAACTTTGGTAAGAGATTATGACGCCGCGAATATATGCCTTGAAGGTTTCCCATAATAGCGGTGCAGAAATACCCGGCGTGTCATTTATTTCGAAAAAAAATTGTTTGTTCTTTTATATACTCATAGCCCTGCGGGTTATTTAATATGTGTGCGTTGAATCTCCAAAAAGGTTTTATACCCGGCATTCCCTCAATTTTAAGTATAAAAGTCAATGGTGAATGATCAGAAATAATACTATTATGATTTATTCGTATACGGGATTAATTTTGTGTCCAATAAGAAATAGTCAATTCGTGAATAAGTTTTATGAACTGATGAGTAAAATGAATATTCCCTACCACTTGGATTTGCTATTTTCCAAACATCAGCTATGTTGTTATTTTTTATATAAGTATTTAAAAATTCACAGGTCTTAGTTTTAACAAGATGCTTCCCTACCTTTATTGATTTATCTAAGTATGGATCTATAACACAGTTAAAATCTCCCATTATTATATTTTGATAATTATGCTCTGCGATTAAATCTATTATTTTCTTAAAAAATTGTGGGTTATCAAAATTAGGCGCGTAAATATTTTTCATAGTTAATGGTGTATTGTAAATTTCTCCCGTGACTATAACGTATCTTCCCTCTTTATCAGATATGGATTTCTTTAATTTAAAAGGTATACCCTTCCGAATTATAATGGCCGTGCCTCTTGCTTTAGAGGTTTAGAGGTGAATGAGGAGTAATAGGTTTGACCTATCCAGTTTGCCCTTAATCTGGTCATCCAAGTAAGATTGTTTAATATTTGTTTCAGAATGCTTCAGTCTATAATAACTGAAAATTTATTTCAGTTCTCTTAATTTTTAATAAAGTTATGGGCTTTAGATTTATGGGCTTTTGTGTTAAGTCAATGGAAAATCAATAGGGAATAAGATGCTAATTTCTGAGTGTGAAAATGGCCATAACTTTTTTAATACTGAAGATATGAAAGTGAATTAGGTGTCAAATTAAACTTCTTTTTATGCTTTATCTGATGGGATAAATTGCAGGCTTGATTTTTAAAATCTCAAAATTTTGTAACATTGCTATATGAATGTGACCTACCTTGGAGGTGACAGGGGACGTCATATTCGATCTCATCGTGCCGGGAGGGGCTGAGAAACAGGGTGCCGTCCACCAGCGGGAAGAGTTCGAAGACGGGCAGTGCCTTGTGGCAGAGGGCGCAGTTGACCACGTTCCTCTGGCTGGCGCTCAGCGCCTCCAGGATGAACTTCCTCAGCTCCTCGCCTTGGCCGGCCTGCGCGTCATCCTCCATCCGCACATGGTAGGTGTTCACCTTGTGCTTGGGCACATGGGCCAGCAGCTCGGACAGGTCCAGCCGCCGGAGAAACTGCACCGAGGGCTCCAGCCGCCCGGACGGCGGCTGAGGAGGCAGCAACGTTGGCTCACCCTGTCCAAAGCGGGAGACGCCGGGCAGCAGCTTGCGGCAGGCCTCGGCCTGCAGTGCCGTCTTGAGGAACTCGCCCAGATGGCGTGCCACCCGGGGGCCGCCTGCGGAGAACGGTAGGTAGGGTTGGCCGGCCGAGGGCGGGGACTGGTGGGGCGGGGAGCCGCAGGGCGAGCGGTGGCTCCCGTTGGCCGGGCCTTTCTCCTGAGAATTCTGCCGGTCCACCGAGTGCCGTCTCTGCCCCTCGTGCGGCTTGGCCGGTCGGTTGAGCTTGCACTTCTTGCCGTCGTCAGACGCCAGCTCTCCCGCCTTGGGCACGCCCGCCTTCTTCTTCTTGTCATCCTGCCTCCTGCGCACCTGGTACCAGTCCACGTCCTTCCTCAGGTGGCCCTGGCCGCAGCGGCAGGAGCAAAAGCGGAAGGCCAGGTCATAACCCTTCTTGTTCCACATGTTCTGCCGGCACTGCTTCTCATTCCAGCTGCGAGCTCGGCCGATGCAATTGAACTGCACCAGGATGCTGCTCTCCCACTCGTAGAAGCACTGTAGGTGCATCCAGTTGCCGAAGGGACAGTGCTCGTTGTTGCAGACCACTCGCTGGTAGTCATCCTTGTCCAGCTCCACTGAACGGCCCATGCCGCACACCAGAGGTGTGGCACAGGGCGCATCTGTGGGACGCAAGAGAGAGGGTGGGTTACTAGAGCAGTGTTTGTCCACAATACTGAACACCCAGCGCGCGCATGCAACCAATACCACATACAAACCCCAACCAAGTACTTCCATGCACACCACACCAAACACACACAGGCCCCAACAAATACATGCATGCCCCCACAAAGCACCTGCATCGCCCGGCAGCAAAACAAATGCACCGGCCCCAACAAACACTCACCCATCTCAAACACCTAACAACAAGATGCAGTCTCAGACATACAAAATGTAAACAGGACCTTCAGTCCACTGAGTGCACACCAACCATTTATACCAGTTTTCAATAATCCTTTTTTTATCCTCTACCACCACCCCTCCCTCCCACGGATTCTATCAAGAACCATAGTTTAGTTTTGTTTACAGACATAGCGCGTAAACAGGCCCTTTGGACCACCGGGTCGCACCGACCAGGGATCCCCGCACGTTAACTCTATCCTACACACACTGGGGACAATTTTACATTCATACCAAACCAGTTAACCTACAAACCTTTGCGTCTTTGGAGTGATGAAAGAAACTGAAGATCTCGGAGAAAACCTACACGGGTCAAAGGGAGAACCTACAAACTCCATACAAACAACACCCGTAGTCAGGATCAAACCTGGGTCTCTGGCGCTGTAAGGCAGTAGCTTTACTGCTATGTCACCTTGTTACCTTGGTTGAAGGTGATGGTGCAAAATTTAGTAAGAGCCTAAGGGGCAACGTTTTCACTCAGAGGGTAGTGAATATATGAAATGAGTTGCCAGAGGTGGTAGTTGAGGCAGTATATGAGGTAGGTACTCAAACAGGATTTAATAGACACTTGGACAGGAACATGGATAGGAATGCTTAAGAGGGATATGAGCCCAATGCACACAGCTGGGACTAGCATAGATGGGGCCTCTTGGTCTGCATGGACAAGTTGGGGTGAAGGCCCTGTTTCCATGCTGTATGACTTGATGGACTATTTTCCTATATCACAGTGTAACAGCCATGGCTCAGTAGATAGTCCTTTGCTTCCAAATCATAAACTATGGCTTAAGATCGCTCTGGAATTAAGCACAATATCTAGGCAATGCTCCCAGTGGAGAGCAAGACTGTACTGCCAGATGTTCTTCAACTGGGACTATTCCTTGGAGCGCAGGAGGATGAGGGATATAAAATGAGGTGTATAAAATCATGAGGGGAATAAATCAGGTAGACACACAGAATCTCTTGCCCAGAATACATAGGTTCATATTGGACACAGGTTTAAGGTGAAAAGAGAAGGATTGAATAAGAATCTGAGGGCTAACTATTTCACACAAAGGGTGGTGGATATATGGAACAAGCTGCCAGAGGAGGTAGCTAAGGCAGGGACTATTGCAATGTTTAAGAAACAATTAGACAGGTACATGCATAGGACAGGTTTGGAGGGATATAGGCCAAACGCAGGCAGGTGGGACTAGCGTAGATGGGACATGTTGGTTGGTGTGGGCAAGTTAGGCCGAAAGGCCTGTTTCCACGCCGTATGACTATGACTCTAATTGGATGAGGCAGGTCTACTCTCAGGGGCAGCGTCAAAAGATCCAAATTCCTACGTAAGACAAAGAAAAGAGGAATCCTCTATGGTAGCTCAACCATTTACTTCACCCTCAGTAATTACATGAAAATGCGGTCTATTTTGATTATGACCATAATTTTGTGTGGGGAATTGTAACATAGCTTAAAACAAGATATGCAACAACTAGTTGTAAAACAATTTAGAATCTTGCAAGAACTGACAACATAGGAAGGTATAAAACATCTTGGATGTCATAAAAACATTTACGATCATCTTTCAGACAATAAAGAAGTTCTGACCTTTGCACTTTCCATCACCTTCAACAAGATACCACCATCATACACATCTTCCCCTCAATATTTCAAAAGGACCATTCCATTTGAAGAATGGTCGGAAGAAGGGACTCGACCCGAAAAACGGCACCCATTCCTTCTCTCCAAAGATGCTGCCTGTTCCGCTGAGTTACTCCAGCTTTTAGTGTCTATCTTCGGTTTAAACCAGCACAGCAGTTCCTTCGTACACATTTCATTTGAATTCCCTGGTCTGCTCTTCCCCCTCCACCAACTTGTCCACTGCGAACTGCACTTTCCTGTGGATATGCAGGAGATGCGACACCTGTCCTTGCACCACTCCCATCATCCATGGTGCTGAACGCTCCTTCCAGGTGAAGCAGTAATTCAATTGCAAAGGTTCTAATCTGATGTACTGCACTCAGTTTCACAACGTGCCCCCGTTTCAACAGGGAAAGGAAAATGCAGATAGGGTGACCACTTTGAACAGCATTGTGTTCAGTCAGCAGAGGGAAGCCGAGTTTCCCCATTGGCTGCCATTTTTAAATTTCCACTCTGGCCTGAGGAACAACACATCTTTTGTCTGGATATGTTGCTGCCCTCCAGACTCTACATCATTCTTTAACTTCAGGTATCTTGCATTCTCTGATCATTCCATCTTGTTACATCGGCTCTCTTCATTTCTCCCTCCATTAGTACACTTGTCCATCAGTTCTAAAATTTACAACTTTTACAGTCCTTTGTGTTCTCCCTCTCTAATTTAGCAGCATTTATTTTCCTGTTCAGATCCCACCTTAACTGCCGCATTAACCCACTTGGTGACTTCCTTTGTTATAGTCTATCCCACAATACATCTAGCTTCACTCTGTCAGAGATGTTCCCTTTGTCCTTTCCACCCCTCCAACCTCACTATCCAAACCTTAAAACCAACGTTTTTTCTCTATTCCAATTCTGAACAGAGGAAACCGGACATGAAACATTAACTACGTTTCTCAGTCCACACAAATGCTGTTGATGCTGAGTGTTTTAACTGCTTCCTGTTTTTGGTTTGTTTCTAACCTTTCAGTGCTCCTGTTAACGTAGGAAATGCAGCAGACAATTTCCACACAAAATATAATAACAACCAGATAAAAGGTCAGATTGTGCAGCCAGGAGGTCAAAGAGTCAATGTCCTTATGGGATACAGCAAGAAACAATCCCTTCAACCTATTCAGTCCGTGCTTATGATCAACTACCCATTTACACTCATCCTATATTAATCCCATTTATTCTAATCTTAGCAACTCCCCCCAGATTCCACCACCCACATACATACTAGGGTAATTTATAACGGCCAATTAACCTACCAACCTGCACATTTTTGAAAGTGGGAGGAGACCAAAGCACACAGGGGAGAACCCATACAGGGAGAATGTGCAAAACTCCTCACACACCGAGAATGAACCTGGGTCCTGGAGCAGTAAGGCAACGGATCTACCAGCTGCACCACTGTGCCACCTACATAGAACTGTGCAGGCTGCAGGTAGCCAGTGGCAATGCACTCTGGGCTTTCACACATGCAGTAGGACAGAAAGCGCTGGTGATCCATCACAGACACATCTTCTGCCTGTGCTTTGTTTGCCAGCTATTCAGTCAAATCATATTATACACGAGTACAATCCAGCCATACACAAACACGACAGGTAGTAAAAAGAGAAAATAACCGGAATGCAGAACATAACGTTACAGCATTACAGTTAAAGAGAAAATATGCATGGTCTGCAATGAGATAGGTTGGAAGATCAGTACTTCGGCCTAGCTTATGGAAGGACTGCTTACTAGTTGATAACAGCAAGGAAGAAGCTATACGTAAATCTGATGGGACTTGCTTTCAAGCATTTGAAGAGAGGGGATGACCAATGTAAAAAATTCATTATGTTGGCTGCTTTCCTGAGTCAGCATGAAGTGTAGAGAGTTGATGTTGAGGAGGCAGATCTATGTGATGGACTGGGCTACATCTACAATTCAAGTTACAGGATTTAATGTCGAGAGAAGAAACTGCTGAGAAGTTTTTTTTTTTAAAACCGATCTCAACAAAGATGCATTTTTCGAGCACGTCCCAATTGTTGATCTTCAAACCCCAGTCCATGGCTCAGCAGATAGCTCTTTCCTCCCTGAGAGAGAGAAGATTCACATCCCACTCTGGGAGGCTTGTGCTGAAACAGAAGCTCCCCCTATAATGCATTACTGAGGGGGTGCTGCTCTGTCTGAGGAGATTCCTTAAACCAAGACCCCGTTTGCCATCTAAGAGATACAGAAAATCCCATGGAAAATCCACAGAAAAATCACACAGACTTCCACACAGGCAGCACCGCAAGTACTCAAAACCTGCAAGCCAGCTGTTACTGAAGCAGATGATCGGGTCTTTATTGCATGTGTGTGGGAGCTTGCTGTGCTCCCATATTTCCTATAATAAAAAATAAAAAACTGCCAAGTCCTTGGGACAGCCTTGCACGGTTGTGAATGACTCTAAATAAATACGTCTTGCTTTTACCTTTGACTAATTTGCAATATTTCAAATTTTAGATGATAACACTCCGATGAAGCCCTTGGGAATTTTTTAATCTGATAAAATGACACATTACAACTATTTGCTAATACACTCAAAGTAGAAAATAAAAGTCTGAATTCACTGCAAAATCGATAATGTTGAGGCTATGAAAGATAATATAAATAAAATGATCTGCTGTCCCCTTTTATATGCCAATATTCATATGTCATTGCGATATTAGGGGTCATTCACATAAATTATCGTGAAAATGCTTTTAGCCTTTGTGTAAAAATGTCTTTGTGGACAGTCTCTCACAAGTTCAGTTTCAGTTCAATTAAGTTTATCGTCATGTGTACCAAGGTACAGTGAAAAGCTTTTGTTGCGTGCTAACCAGTCAGCGGAAAGACATCACATGATTACAATCGAGCCATTCACAGTGTACAGATACATGATAGGGGAATAACATTTAGTGCAAGATAAAGCCAGTAAAGTCCAATCAAAGATACTCTGAGGGTCACCAATGAGTTAGATAGTAGTTCAGAACTGTTCTCTAGTTGTGGTAGGATGGTTCAGTTGCCTGATAACAGCTGGAAAGAAACTGTCCCTGAATCTGGAGGTGTGCGTTTTCACACTTTATACCTTTTGCCCGATGAGAGATTCTCCAGGGCTCTCACTTACTTTTTTTCCCTGTTACCAGCCGGGCAACCTTGGCAGCTTTTACGTTGCCAAATGATAATTTAGGTGGTCATTTAAGATGGCTTGCACGACGCGTGCGATAATGTGCTCGGACGAAGTGCGTAGTTACCAGTCGGAATTATGCTCAATGAAGCATTCACATATTATTTCTACTTCTAATAAAGTCACAAACTAAACATATTCACCAATGAAGACATGATATATACCACAATAACATGCAGCAAAATTATAATACAGTATCTCAATTCTTTTTACACATTGCAATTAATGCAATTTTTATTATTTCTTTCCACTTCCAAACAAAAATGTGGTTGATTATTCAGCGTATGATCAACTTGCGTCAATAATTCCTGGACCATGATAACATTTATGCTTAACCATGCACACTACAGATTGATGCAAGCATGTTTCTGTGAAGGACCGAAAATTATGATGACATGGCCATAGCATGGGTCGTTATTGCAATTGGTACAGAAACACTATCGCTTCCCACATACTTTATCCACAACAAAATATACAGGTTGCAAGGAATTTTCTAAAGGCATTTTATGATAATAGCTGTTAAAACTGACTATACCCATCTGACAGGTTAAACATTGCACTAACTAACAAGAGGCAGAGGAGGTGGGAAGGAAGGTCAGCGCTCCTCGGACAACATCGCCATCATCGCTGCAGGCAGGGAAATCGCTATCAAAATATGGAGGGGACCGGGGGACAGAATATCTTGGAGGCCGCACGCGCATGCGCACACTCACACACATGCGCGAGGCTTCAGAGGCCCTGTGAGGCCCTAGCTCAATCCAGCGCTAAATGCAGCTCAACTCTGCCTGTCTCACTTGGTCATGCCTGGACTGATGACATATTTCCTGTAAATCCAGGCAGGGATAACCTGGCGGGACAGACAGAGTTGAGCTGGGTTTAGCGCTGCTTCACTGCGCTGGCTGTGTGCCTGGGTGCACCGCTCCCATCTGACTCCCGACGTCTCTGGTCACCCCCGGGCGTTGGGGGGGGGGGGGGGGGGGGGGGGGGGGGCTCTCGGGTGGGGACCTCTCAAAACAGGGGGGGACCCAAGGTATACAAAATGTCGCCACATAAACAGTGGCGACAAACCATTTTTAACATTTTCTATTTGTGGCTACCTTAGTTCTCGGCGGTTCCCCCATGCAGGGTCGTCCTTTGCTCTCCCCTCTCCCCCTCCATTGCTGTACTGTTCTATGTTCTATTATATTTTATCCTAAAGGCCAGTACACAACTTGCCACCTTCTTTGCTTCCTCATCCCTCATCTCGCACCATTTAAAATGCATATTCTGCATTTCTATTTTGTGTTTCAAAGAGAATAACACATTTTGCAACGTATTCTGCTACTTATTGCTTACTTGCTCAAGCTTGTCCAAATCCCCTTGAACCCTCTTTGCATTCTCCTCTCTACTGTCAATTCCACCTAGTTTTGCATCATTTGTAGACTTGGAAATATGACATTTGGTCCCCTCTACTAAAATCTTGGTGCAACTTGTGGAGCTGGAGCCCAGGGTCCTAAGCACTGATTCCTGATGTAGCCTAACAGTCAATGCCTGCCTACCTAAGAAACAGGCATGTATTCTCACTGTTCTACTAATCACATCTTGAAGACCTCCCAGTCTGTCAGTCAAACTTGGTTACCCTTTCATGAATCTATACCGACTCTATTCAATTCTATTCTTGTCAACGTGTGTTATTACATTTTTCATTATAGATTTCTTATTTTACTTTCCATTGATTTTCAGTTACCCTGCCAACAGTTCCCAGATTTTCTTTTTATTTGCTTAAATAGTTGGTCGGGAGAAATTCCAGAATCCATACAATTTTGGAGGCAGTGACCAGAGCATCCACCATCTCCATTGCCACCTGTTTCAAAACTTTGGGCTGTAGATCATTAAGTATACTGGATTTATTAGTTTAAAACTAACTTTTATTTGTGGAATTCCCTGCCACAGAGGGCAGTGGAGGCAAAATCACTGGATGGATTTAAGAGAGAGCTAGATAGAGCTCTAGGGGCTGGTGGAATCAAGAGATATGGGCAGAAGGCAGGCATGGGTTATTGATTGGGGACGATCAGCCATGATCGCAATGAATGGCGGTGCTGGCTTGAAGGGCCAAATGGCCTCCTACTGCACCTATTTTCTATGTTTTACTTCTTCTGTTTACTGAATGCTTATTTCCTTCAGTTCCCCTTTTTTGCTGGACAAGTTTTTTGGTTTTTATAGCAGGTGTTTGTGACTTTTGTGAAGACAATCACATAGTGCTTGTTTTATTCCTTCATTTCCTTACTTCCTGTTATAAATTCTCCAATCTCTGACCAAGAAAGCACACCAACGCCTCTACTGCCTTAGAAGTCTGGCATGTCCCCAACAACTCTCACCAACTTCTACAGATGCGCCATAGAAAGCATTTTATTGGGATGCATCACAGCTTGGTTTAGGAACAGCTCCATCCATCACCATAAGAAATTGCAGCGAATTGTGGATACAGCCCAGACCATCACACAAACCATCCTCCCTTCCATTGACTCCATTTATACCTCGAGCTGCCTCGGCAAGGCCACCAGCATAATCAAGGACAAGTCGCACTCTGGCCACTCCATCTTCTCCCCTCTCCCATCGGGCAAAAGGTATAAAGTGTGAAAACGCACACCTCCAGATTCAGGGACGGTTTCTTTCCAGCTGTTATCAGGCAACTGAACCATCCTACCACAACTAGAGAACAGTTCTGAACTACTATCTACCTCATTGGTGACCCTCAGACTATCTTTGATTGCACTTTACTGGCTTTATCTTGCACTAAATGTTATTCCCCTATCATGTACACTGAATGGCTCGATTATAATCATGTAATCAAGGACGTCACACCCTGGCCATACGCTCTTCTTCCCTCTCCCATCGGACAAAAGGTATAGAAGAGTGAAAACACATACCTCCAGATTCAAGGGCAGCTTCTTCCCAGTTGTTATCATCCTACCACAACTAGAGAGTTCTGAACTCCATAGACTATTATTGCATGTGTGCGTGTGTACACTTAACTTTTTTTCACCTGCAGCTCAACATGACTAAGGAGTTTAGGAAGAGAGGAACACCCCAATCCCCAGTTTACATCAACGGTGTGGATGTGCAGTTTACCCAAGTAGTACAAGTACCTTGAAGTTTACCTGGACAGTAAACTGGACTGGTCCAGGAATGCTGAGGCACTGTATAATAAGGGACAGAGCTGCCTGTACTTTCTGAGGAGGCTCCGCTCTTTCAACATCTGCAGTAAAATGCTGCAGATGTTCTACCAATCTGGCCAGCGCCATCTTCTTCTCTGTCGTGTGCTGGGGTAGCAGGGTGAAGGCCACGGACGCCAATGGAATTAACAAGCTCATCAGGAAGGCTGGCTTCTTCCTGGGGTGGAGTTGGAGTCACCGGAGATGGTCTTGGAGATGAGGATGCTCCTCATACTGTGGAGCATCATAGACAATATAGCTCACCCCCTCCATGGCACTATGCCAACCTGAGGAGCACCTTCAGCAACAGACTGGTTCCACAGGAGATCCCTTTCCCCGTGGCTATCAAACTGTACAACTCCTCCCCCTTCTGTCGTGGGGTAGACTGACTACCTCACCCCTCCCCCCCAATCTTCGCACATCCCCAATCCTGGACTTTCCACTCGCCACTTTAATTTCATGATTCATGTATATTGCTGTTTTACGACTGTTGGCAGACCAATTTCCCTCCTGGGATAAATAAAGTTCTATCGTATTTTACTGTATCGTATAAGAAGTTCACCTGGATGCTACGTGAATTTGAGGGTATTAGCTATAAACTGGATAAATTTGGATTATTTTTTCTGGAGAACGGATGCTGAGGAGGGACCTGAAGGATCGCGTGCAGAAAGAAAAGAGTAGTTTAATTCGGCATCACGTTCAGCACAAACATCAGAGGTGGAAGGGCCTGTACTGTTCTATGTTTAAAACAGAGATCATCAGATTTCTGAATATCATATGACACAGGATCGTGCAGGAAAAGATACTGGAGTAGGGATCGGTCATGTTTAGGACGAACGGCTGCGCAGGCTCCGATTTCTTTGTTCTGATTCATTCTAATTTCTTAGAAACTGATGAGCTGGTCTCTATTGAAATGTGTCACAACAGTAAGGTGGCAAACCAGCACTGTAAGGAGTCAACTAGGAGAAAATGAGTCTTTGGAACAAATATGGCCACAGAACTTTTCAGGAAAGGGTCCCTCTGCTTAGAATGTCTGTGCCGGACATGATGACAAGATAAACAAATCTCAATTGCACGTACATGATCAATATCCCTTCATTCCCAACAAATCCATGTGCCTATCTAAAAGCCTCATAAACATCACTATCACATCTGCCTCTGCCTCCACTACACCCCCTGGCACCATGTACAGGCACCCACCACTATGTAAAATAACTTTTCCCGCACATCTCCTTTTAACTCTGCTCCTCCCACCTTAAACCTCTGTCTTCTTAGTCTTTGACATTTGCACCATAGGAAAAAAGTTCCAACCATCTCCACTATCTATACCTCTCATGATTTTATTTATATGCTCCCATCAGGTCTCCCCTCAACCTCGGGCATTCCACAATCCAAGTTTGTCCAGCCTCTCCTTGAAGCTAATACCACCCAATCCATGCATCATTCTGGTACGCATTCTGCACCCTCTCCAAAGCTTCCGCATCCATATAACCATATAACAATTACAGCACGGAAACAGGCCATCTAGGCCCTTCTAGTCCGTGCCGAACACGTATTCTCCCCTAGTCCCATCTACCTGCACTCAGACCATAACCCTCCATTCCTTTCCCGTCCATATAACTATCCAATTTATTTTTGAATGATAAAATCGAACCTGCCTCCACCACCTTCACTGGAAGCTCATTCCACACAGCTACCACTCTCTGAGTAAAGAAGTTCCCCCTCATGTTACCCCTAAACTTCTGTCCCTTAATTCTCAAGTCATGTCTCCTTGTTTGAATCTTCCCTACTCTCAGTGGGAAAAGCTTATCCACGTCAACTCTGTCTATCCCTCTCATCATTTTAAAGACCTCTATCAAGTCCCCCCTTAACCTTCTGTGCTCCAAAGATGGGCGTTCCTGCAATGGGCGACTAAAACTGCACAAAATGCAATGGGGCGACCAGAATTGCACACAGAACGCAACTGCACTCCTTGGAACAAAGAGAGCTGCTGGAAGATTTGATGGAGGTGGACAAGATTATGAATGGTTTGGAATAATAAGTAGAGGGAATCTGCATCATAGCAGATGGTTCAAGGGCCAGGCGGCATACGTTGCAAGCAACGAAAAAATAATATCATTCAGAGGAATCAGTTTTGTTGCATATATTAAAATATCATTTATGATGCCTGTAGGGGTGGTAACAGTTATTCAGGATCTTCAGGAGGGATTTAGATAAAGACACTTGAAGGCCTCCTTCTGTGATATAAAAACGATTCTGAAACCATCCAACTAAGTGACACCACAACTGCAATGGGGTCAGCCTCACTTGGCCAAGGAAAAAGAAGAATATCAACTCAGCCTGTGAGACCTACCTCCCACCACTGTCCAGTGGCTCCATGACAGAGCAACGCAATATTAGGTATTGGGTGTGAATCAATTACAGTTCAATAACCCAATCCCAGGCTACAAGGTGGGATTTGGTGCTATTTGTGTCCTCGAAGTGGATGGTTACAGATAAAAAAAGGAGAAAAAAAATCCAGAAGATACATTCCCTTGCCCATAACATGTAATGATCAGTGATATTCATTCACTCCCAAATTTCTCAGTGAAAATACAGCGCCCTCCATAATGTTTGGGACAAAGACCCATCATTTATTTATTTGCCTCTGCACTCCACAATTTGAGATTTGTAATAGAAAAAAGTCACAAGTGGTTAAAGTGCACATTGTCAGATTTTAATAAAGGCCATTTTTATACATTTTGGTTTCACCATGTAGAAATTACAGCAGTGTTTATGCATAGGCCCCCGCATTTCAGGGTGCCTTAATGTTTGAGACACAGCAATGAAAGCAGTCATTTTTAGTATTTTGTTGCATATCCTTGGCATGCGATGACTGCTTGAAGTCTGTGATTCATGGACATCACCAGTTGCTGGGTGTTTTCTCTGGTGATGCTCTGCCAGGCCTGTATAGCAGCTATCTTTAGCTTATGCTTGTTTTGGGGGCTAGTTTTCAGTTTTCTCCTCAACATATAAAAGATATGCTCAATTGGGTTCAGATCGGGTGATTGACATGGCCACTCAAGAATCGACCATTTTTTAGCTTTCAAAAACTCTTCTTTATTGCTTCAGCAGTATGTTTGGGATCATTGTCTTGCTACAGAATGTACTGCCGGCCAATGAGTTTTGAGGCCATTGTTTGAACTTGAGCAGATAGGATATGTCTATACACTTCAAAATTCATTATGCTACTACTATCAGCTGTTGTATCATCAATGAAGATGTGAGCCAATACCTTCAGTAGCCATACATGCCTAGGCCATAACACCCCCACCACCGTGTTTCACAGATGAGGGTGGTATGCTTTGGATCTTGGGCAGTTCCTTCTCTCCTCCAGACTTTGCTCTTGCCATCACTCTGATATGTCAATCTTCGTCTCATCTGTCCACAAGACCTTTTTCCAGAACTATGGTTGCTCTTAAGTACTTCTTGCCAATCTGTAACCTGGCCATCCTGTTTTTGCAGCTAACCAGTGTTTTGCATCTTGCAGTGTATTTCTGTTCATGAAGTCTTTTGCGGGCAGTGGTCATTGACAAATCCACACCCGACTCCTGAAGAATGTTTCTAATCTGTCAGACAGGTGTTTGGGGATTTTTCTTTATTATAGATAGAATTTTTCTGTCACCAGCTGTGGAGGTCTTCCTTAGCCTGCCAGTCCCTTTGCGGTTAGTAAGCTCACCGATACTCTTTCTTTTTAATTATGTTCCAAACTGTTGATTTTGGTAAACCTAATGTTTAGCTGATGTCTCTAACAGTTTTATTCTTGTTTCTCAGTCTCATAATGGCTTATTTGACTTTCATTGGCACAACTTTGGTCCTCATGTTGAGAGCAGCAATAAAAGTTTCCAAAGTGATGGAAAGACAAGGTGCTCAGAGCTCTCTTATACCTGCATTAAGGAGGCAATTAAACACACCTGAGCATTTCCAAAGCCTGTGTAGCCAGTGTCCCAGATGTTTTTATACATTTTAAATGTATAAAAATTGCCTTTTTTTAAATCTGACAATGTGCACTTTAACCACATGTGATTTTTTTTCTATTACAAATCTCAAAACGGTCAGTGCAGAGGCAAATAAATAAATGATGGGTCTTTGTCCCAAACATTACGGAGGGCACAATAGTGAGTCACACAACACGGAAACAGGCCCTTCGGCCCAATCTGTCCATGCTGGCCAGGATGCCTATTTAGCATGGTCCCATGTCCATCTCAATCTTTCCTATCCAAGTACCCGTACAAATGTATTTTAAATGTTGTGATATTCTGATATAGGATGGTGTATTTTTAAAGCCAGCGTTTGGTCCGTGGGCCTGGCCTCGCACATACAATCGGCCAACCAGAAACCAGTGACATTCTCCACCACTCTCCCCCTGGACTCAACCCCCATCTCACCTGATGATCTCACAAACCATCTCAACTCCACCTTGTCTACCTCCCTCAACACTCTGGCCCCCCCTCAAAACAAGAACCGTAACTTTCAACACATCCTCACCCTGGTACACACCTGCACTTCGTAAACTGAAACAGACTGGTCGCCAACTCGAACGACTTATAAAGAAATCATCTCTCACAGTCCACCTTGAAGCTTACAAACTCCACCTCACTGACTACAAAGATGCCCTCATTGCTGCAAAATCTGCCTACCTCTCCTCCATATTCACCGATCCCTGCCTAAACCACAGAACCCTCTTCTCCACAGTGGGCAACCTCCTCAAGCCTCGAGCCAACACTCTCCCTACCTCTACTCCGGATCTCTGCAACTCATTCCTCCACTTTTTCGCTGATAAAATCAGCACCATCTATCAATCTTTATCCCCTGTACCCGACTGCCCAGCATCTACTCCACCACCTACCAAGGCCCCTCCTTTCAACATCTCCACTGACCTCCTTACCCCTCCTCCACACTGCTTCCTCTCCCAGTTTGACCTTGTCACCCCTATTGAAATCTCCAAACTCATCAGCTCTTCCAAACCCACTACCTGCTCCCTCGACCCTCTCCCCACTCCCCGGTTGAAGTCCTGCCTCCCCGTTCTCTTCCCCTACCTCACTAATCTCTTCAACTCCTCATTGTCCCAAGGAATTGTCCCCTCCGCTTTCAAAACTGCTGCCGTTACACCAATCTTAAAGAAACCTGGTCTTGATCCCTCCTCTCTCATTAACTACCGCCCAATCTCAAACCTCCCCTTCCTTTCAAAAACCCTGGAGCGTATCGTTGCGTCGCAACTTCATTCCCACCTCCTTGCGTATAACCTACTTGAACCCCTCCAATCTGGCTTTCGCCCCCTCCATAGCACAGAAACTGCTCTCCTCAAAGTCCTCAACGACCTCCTCACCTCTGCTGACACTGGTTCCCTCAACATCCTCATCCTCCTCGACCTGAGCGCAGCCTTCGATACAGTGAACCATAACATCCTGCTCACCAGACTCAAGGACCTCGGCATTGAAGGCTCTGCACTCAGCTGGCTCCGTTCCTACCTTTCCAACAGATCCCACTTCATCTCTCTCCACAACCACACCTCTGCTACAGCCGCAGTCACTCAAGGCGTTCCCCAAGGCTCCGTACTCGGCCCCCTCCTCTTCATCATCTACATCCTCCCCCTTGGTCAGATACTTCGCCACTTCAATCTGGACTTCCACTGTTACGCTGATGACACCCAGATTTACCTTGGCACCAAATCCCCCCACAACCCCCCCCCCCCCCCTCTCCCATATCAACTCCTGTTTGTCAGCTATAAAAACCTGGATGCAACATAATCTCCTCAAACTCAACAGCGATAAGACAGAATTCCTCCTCATAGGCTCCAAAGCCACACTCAGCAAAATCAATAACCCCACTCTCACCATCGACGGCACCACTGTCTCCCCATCTCCCCAGGCCCGCAACCTTGGCGTGATCTTTGATTCCACCCTCTCCCTTGAGCCTCACATCCGCCATGTCATTAAAACCTCCTTCTTTCATCTCCGCAACATCGCCAAACTCAGACCCTCTCTCACACCGCCTGCTGCTGAAAGACTCATCCATGCCTTCATCTCCTCCCGACTGGACTATTGCAACTCACTTCTCCTTGGCATCAGCTCCACCTACATCAACCGACTCCAACTGGTCCAGAACGCAGCCGCCCGACTCATCACCCACACCAAATCCTGGCATCACATCACTCCAGTCCTCAAAAAACTTCACTGGCTTCCCATCTCCCACCGGATCACCTACAAAATCCTGGTCCTCACCTACAAAGCCCTCCACCATCTGGCCCCCCCATATCTCACTGACCTCCTCTCCCCCTACCAACCCTCACGGTCCCTCAGATCCACATCAGCCGGTCTCCTCTCCATCCACAAGTCCAACCGCAGTTTTGGGGACAGAGCCTTCTCCAGGGCACCTCCCAGGCTCTGGAACTCCCTCCCCCAACTGATCCGCAATTCCGTGTCCCTCACCATCTTCCAGTCCCGCCTCAAGACCCATCTCTTCACCTCTGCCTATCCTTAGCCCCACGTCCCCGTCCCTTTTCATCTGTGCATTAACTGCCTCATACTGTGTTTTGTATTGAATTCTGTCTTTACTTTGTGTACTAGTCATGTCTCTACTATTTATTTCATTCCCCTTACATGTTTTTCCTCTACATGCTCAATTTTTGTAAGGTGTCCTTGAGACTCTTGAAAGGCGCCCATAAATAAAATTTATTATTATTATTATTATTCTCCACAGGACCCACACAAAATCTGCTCGTCCGCACCTGAGAAACTTCAAACCCAAAACATAAATAAAAACCAGCAACCTGTCGGTGCCACAATCACACCGCATTGTTATTGTTTTAGTTGGAAGCAAAGATCTCAGCTCCTCTATAATCTTTGGTTGGAAGTGTTTCGCAGGATTATCTCACCGTGGTCGTTGCCCGCCTCGGACGGGCCGGCTGAGGCTCCGGTAGCCCCTGCTCCTGCCCCCGCCGCCGCTCCAGCTCCAGCCGCCGTCGCCACCACCGCCGCGGCTCCGGTCCCAGCCCCGGCTCCGGCCACCAGAGCTGCCGTCCCGGCCGCCGCCTCCTGCTCGTCGCCGCTGCTGTTGGTGCGCTTATTTTTCCGGCCCTTGACGCTCTTCTGGTTCGGCATAGTAAGGGTGAGGGTCCGAGGCCTGGCGCTGGGCTCATCCGTCCGCTGTCTCCGTCTCTGATTTACATAACCCGCATCGCTCAGCTAGCTGCCTGCCCTCCCTCAGTCGGTCGGTCGGTCGGTCCCGCCGCTCGCTATGGCTCCGGTGGGGCAGTGAGGTGCGGGCGGCGTCGTCAACGGGGAGGGCGCGTCCCGCTGTGTTATGTTATGTTATGTTGTGTTGTGAGGGGGCGGCGGTGCTCGTTAACCAGGTGCGTGAGCGCGCGCGCCGCCCGGCCCGACCGTCAACCGACCGCTTCGACGCAGCGAGCGCGCTCCCGCGTCGGCCTTTTCCGCTTGGCTGTGTGTGTGTGTGTGTGCGCGCGCGCCCGCGCCCCCGGGCTGTTCCACCGTCCGCAGTGAACGCGCTCCGAACCCAGGCGCAGTCCCGCGTCGGCCTTTTCCGCTTTGGTGAGTGTGCGCGGGGGCACGCGCGCCGATCCGCCCTCTTCGGGCGCCGACTTTACGGCCCCTTGAGCTGGTGGAGCTGCTCCAGCACAGACTGTCCGGTTGTACTTTCAATCAAATCCCACACCACAGGAAGAACACCGCTCCCCTCTCCACCTCCGACCTGTGGAGATCAACAACGGGAGGATTTCCGCGGGCGGAAACGCATTGATGTTGTAGAGACAGGTACACAAAATTGCTGGGGAAACTCAGCGGGTGCAGCAGCATCTATGGAGCGAAGGAAATAGGCGACGTTTCGGGCCGAAACCCTTCTTCCCTTAAGTAAGAAGGGTTTCGGCCCGAAACTTCGCCTATTTCCTTCGCTCCATAGATGCTGCTGCACCCGCTGAGTTTCCCCAGCAATTTTGTGTACCTTCGATATTCCAGCATCTGCAGTTCCCTTTTGAACCCGATGTTGTAGAGACTGCAGGTTGTTGTGGTCTGCAGCCAACCGATCCGCTTTCTGCTTGCTCAGCTGCAAAAAAGAAAACTGGCAGTAAATGATGCTGCGGACGCTCAATAGGTCAGGCATTATCTGTGGCAAGAGAAATTGGTTGAACGTTTAAAGTCAAAGACTGTTTATCTTGAAAAAATAAATTCGTTTAAGAGTCAAGAGTTTTTATTTGTTTGGCATATTGCACTAGGTATGAACTTGAACGGTTTACTTGCTGCAAGCACGTTGGACAGCAACAACAATAAATATTCCAGTACGTGGAGCACCAAAAGTAGTGCTGCTGAACCCTACATCGCTGCTGACTACTTTGGTGCTTGCACTACTTTTGGTGCTCCACGTATTTGTTTTTTTGTACTGAAATATTTATTGTTGTTGCTATGTCCAACGTGCTTGCAGCTAGTGAACGTTTCACCGTTCATGTTCATACCCAGTGCAATATGCCAAACAAATAAAAACGTAACCACAACCCTACCTCAGCAGCTTTGGACTTTGGGCTGGGTGGCTCAAGAACCCGATGGTTGAATGGGAGGAAGCCGTTCTTGAAACTGGAGCTAATAGCGCTCCGGCTCTTGTATCTTCTCTTAGGTCGTGATGCGACGTCCGTGTGTTCGTGATAAGCTCGATTAAAAGTTAGATAAAGTATTTGGCAACATGTCAGTTTAAGTTGCACAAAGTGCTAAAGGAGCGACTAAGATAAAGGGAAGATCTCTGTGCATAGATCTGGGTTTTCTGCTGTTTGTGGTTGATGGATGTTCATGACGTGATCTCTCTGAATTGGAGAAATCGAAGCCAATGGCAGATTAAGCATCTCCTCATATGCTACAGAGATGGCCTTGCACTTATGCAGTGTCCCATAGCAAACTGATAACCCTATCAGGCCCGGGACCAGTAAACCTGCTATGATGCATAATGCCTTTCCCTTTTCAATGCTAATTTGTCCCAGAGTATCACTATCCCACTCCCTGCATTCTACAAAGTCGTTTTCCTTAGTGAGTACAGATGAAAAGTATTCAATTAAAATCTCACTTACCTCCTTTGGTTCTACACTTAGATTGCCAATTTTGACCTCCTTGTCCTTAACATACTGTACATAAAATGCTTGCATATACAATAATTTGTAGATGTGAAGGAAACAAGCAGATCGCAATGAACTCAGACAGGCAATGTTTCAGATTGGGGCCTTTCTTCAGAAAGGATAAGGATCAAGATGGAATTTAATTGCAGAAGAGCCAACTTCTGCAGGTAGAAGTTACTCAGAAATCTAAAATTAGAAGAGCTATAATTAAACACAGAGGCTATTTAACTAACAATGTTTTGGGAATAGATAGGAAACAATGTTTCAGGTGCGGATAGGAGATAAAGTAGTGACCAAAGTGAGACCTTTCTGGATTTTGACAGAGATAGACAAAGTGACAAAACCCAAAAAAACAGAATATAGGTCATATGTTACGACGATTGCACGTGAGAGCGCAGCTAAAAAGGGAAAGCACAGAGGGGAAGTGAAAAAGGAAATAGGCTAATGAAAATATTTTGAGAATAGATTCAGTGAACACAAAAGGAAACACAAAAGTAATGTGAAGCAATGTAAGAAAGCAATTTGATAAACGGGGATTAAATTAGGACTCCAGAGGTGATCTATGCCAAGATAGAGTCAAACAGCATGGAAGCAGGCCCTTCGACCCAACTCGTCTGTGCCGACAAGAGGTCTCTTCTCTGCTAGACCCATTTGCCTGCATTCAGCCCATAGCTTTCTAAACCTTTCCTATCCATGAAGCTGTCAAAGTGTCTTTTAAATGTAGTTATAGTATCAGCCTCAACCATCTCAACTGAAAGCTCGCTCCATATACTCACCATCCTCTGAATGAAAAAAAAATGCCCTTCAAGTTCTTATCTTGCCTTCTCACCTTAAACCTTTTTACTCTGGTTCTTCATTCCCCTCCCCTGTGAATTCATCCTATCTATTTCCCTCAAAATTTTATACACCTCAATATCATCCCCTCAGACTGCTGCGCTCCAAGGAATAAAGCCGTAGCCTGCCTAACCTTTCCCTATAGCTCAGGCCCTTGAGCTACAGGCAACATCCTCGTAAATCTTCTCTGCATCCTTCCAGCTTAATGAAGCCTATCCTATAGCAGAGTAACCAAAACTTAACACAGTACTCCGAATGTGGGACCAAAACTGAACACAGTACCCCAAATACAGTAACCAAATCTGAACATCGTTCTGCAAAGCCCATCACAGACTATTCTGGTCAGCACTGCAGACTGCCTCCTCAGAAAATAAGTGTTGTATAAGAAGGATAAGTATCTTAATGAAAACCATCAGTCAGCCACATATTGCATACAAAAAACTCAAATAGTTTAACAGTAATTGATGTTCAACACGATTGCATCTTTAATTAGAGGAAGGGATATGGATTATTTGCAGTCAGATAATAGTTGGTCTTGGCATCGTGTTCGGCACAGGTATGGTGGGCTGAATTCTCTGTTCTTGTTCTGTACTGTTCAATGTTCTAACATGTTAAGAACGTTTGAGAACCAACTTCAATCTTCATAGAATAACAGGATCTTCAACCAAGGAGGCCACTTGCCCCATTGTGCCCGTGCCAGCTTAAAGAGCATCCTTTTGGTTCCACTTACCTGCCTCGCCAGGCACACCTTCACTTGACACGGTATTTATTGATGACATTTAAAATCAACATGAGCTCACACTTTCTTGATCGACTTAGGTATAGGTTGGCACTTGTATTCGTTTTACTATTGTCACATGCACCAAGATGGAATGAAAATTGTGTTTTGCATGCTAATCAGATAAAATATCCATACGTGAATATAATCAAACAATACAGAATGTAGTGTTACAGCTACAGAGAAAGTACAGAAAAAGAAAGTGCCAAGGCCACAGAGAGATAGATTGGAAGATCGGGACTACATCCGGGCTTACAGGAAGTCTGATGACAGCAGGGAAGAAGCTATTGTTGAGTAGACTTTTTCAAATGCCTTGCGAAACTCTAGGCATATTGCAACATTTGTTCTACCATCACACCTGATGTTACCCCAGAGATTTAATTTAAGTTCCTTTTCAAAATTCATTTTTGGGACTTGGGCATTTATCGCTCAATCCTTGTTGCCCATGAGCAGGTGATGGTGAGCCACATTCTTAAACCACTGCAGTGCTGAAAGTCATAGTCATACGGCATAGAAACAAGCCCTTCGGGCCGACTCCCCATGCTTACCAAGATGCCCCATCTACACGTACCACTTGTCCATGTTTGGCCCATATCCCACTGAACCTTTCCTATCCATTTAACCGTCAATATGTCTTTTACATGTTGTTACAGTACCTGTCTCAACTACCTTCTCTGGTAGCTCATTCCATATACCTCTTATAAGCAATATTTCTCTTATTGCTTCTTCCACTTGCGCAATAAATGTTTATATTTATGTATAAAACTCCCCTCAATCCCATCACTTACTATTCCCAGCGTTTACAAAAACTGTGAACTGAGTGGGCATAGCTCTAGATAATTACACTGCATGTACATCAAATGTAAGCATAAAACTTACCTAGGCATAGGAAAAAATAAAATTAAAGAGCACCAAAAACATGTGATAAAATACAAATGAGGTGGAGTCACTGTTGTAACATAGTACTACAGTCAATGTGCACACAGCAAGCCCCCAAAAATAGCAATGACTAACTATTCTATTTTAGCTTTGTTGTTTAAGAGAGAAATATTTGTATGGACAACAGTGACAACTCTTCTCTTCCTTGAATAGTGCTATTTATGTTTTTATATAACTCACTGTTACCTCTGATGTGACAGGTGGTGATTGGATTCGCAAATACGCTCATAGTTCTCCTGCCAAACTTGAGGTGAGCCATCCAGTGGCAGAGCTAATAGAAACCTGGCTCGATCTTGATCTCCAATGCTATTTGTGTGGAGTTTGCAGGTTCTCCTTGTGACTGTGCAGGTTTCCACTGGCAGCTTTTGGGGGTTTCCTCCCAACACCCCAAATCCTGCAGATTGCTGGTTAATTGGTCACTCTAAGTCACAGTTGAAAGATAAGTAATTGATACTGGGGAGGGTTGATGAGAATGTGGGTGACAAGAAAAAAAGGATTAATATAGGATGAGTGTAAATGGGTGGTTGAAGGTTGGTTCGGACTCCATGGGTCAAAGGGAGTGTTTCCATGCTGTATCTCTCTGATTCTAAGAAATACAAACATATGCAAATGCTATCTGCATTTAATGTGCCCTTCCAAAATAAGTCAAATGTAAATTCTTGGACATATTTAATGTAAAGACATATGTAATGTAAATTACGTTTGTTGGATTCCCGCAACAGTAACACTATAAGGAAAGAGATAATGTTAACCAAAATCTAAAGAGCCCTGAATTTATGCTATTATGGTTATGTGAAAGATTGAGGAGGCCAAGGTCATTCTTCTTCGAGATTTAATGGACATCAAGAAAGTTCTCACGTTACGAGCTGGCACAAGAGGTAACCCGAGTTAAACCTCGTGGTAATAACGTACGATTAACGTACGGCATTCGTGGACGCAACGTAGTGCATCGTGGCGCTAACGGCAGGTTCTCATATAACTTGTCTACTCTTGCAAAAAATCAAACATGTTTGAAATTTTCCACGAGTCAATTTTACTCTTGTGGTTAATAATTGAAACATTTTAACTCGATTTAAGAACGTAGTGGCCCGTGCGTTTACCTTAGTGTATCGTGAGTCTACCGTGGGAACTCAGCGGGCAGGCACCAGCAGATTGTCGCTCCCTTCAGTTTCCCAGCGACAGTCACCTGCCACGCGAGAGAGATCATGCACTGTTGTAGGTCTCCTTTGCACGTCGGTGTTTCTGTCTTTCTCCACTCATTGTTGGCTCCATCTGTCACCACCCCCACCTACACCCCTCAGCTTCCCGGCCATGTGTGTGACCCCTTCCCTCCCCTCTCCAGCTCCCCGCCCATTGCACCGGCGCGGGGGCTTTGCACTGTCTTCACGTCGGCGATGCCAGCAGGTCCGTGCCAGTCACCGGAGACGTCAGGACCAATGGGACATCGACCCCCAGGCCCACTGCAAGCACGGAGAACCCAGAGACCCACAGCCAACAGCAACTCCAGCCCCGCTCCAACTCCAGAGGAACCCGGGTTGCGGATGAGGGGGCGCTACTCGGGCTGTGGGCGAACTGCCACTTGTCGCCGTAGCGGCCCATCGGGGAGCGGGTTCCTGTTGGTCCTGACGTCTCCGGCCACCGGTACACCTGACGTCTCCGGCCACCTGACGTCTCCGGTACAGGAGCTGAGACTGGGAACTGTACCGCCCTTGCAGGTGAGCAGGAACCTTGAGCTCCGTCTCACAACAATCTGATGTGCACATTCTTCCACATTCAAAGATTTAATCTCCCGTCTCCCCGCAGTGTGTAGACATGGCAGTAAATTCAATTAAAACATATCAAACCTGTGTGTTTCAAACAAATCATAAGTATAACTGCTCTGGCACTGGATGGTGCGCATTTTCCCTTTGTGGGTCACATCAATAGATGCGGCCACTCTGAATTACATCTTTAAAACAAAGCCACAGGATGGAGAGGTCTTCTTTAACACTCATAACAATCTTCTTCTTATCGAGTCCACACACAGGATTAGAAGTTGTTCAGCCAGAGCTGAACACACCTCTCGGCATCTGCATACAATGGGTGTCTGTCTTGTCGCTTCTTGTGCTTCTTGTGCGTGGTGGTGGAAAGATTGGTGGAAACAGGGCCACGACGTGAACGCTCTTTCCTTGACCCCACTCATAACAATGTTGCTTATTAAAACAAAACTTCAATGAGGATTGGCTCAAGAGTAACTCGGGAGACGAACTGGGAACATCGCAGAAATGACAAGTAAACGGGAAACTGCCGTCTACCCGTGGGAACTCGGTTAACCTCTTGATCTTTCACTTGTTATATCGTGCTCAACCACGACCCCTTCACTCGGGTTACCTCTTGCATCAGCTCGTAACGTGAGAATGGCAGTAAGGAAATACATACTAATCTTTCTGTTGCAGGAGACACTATCCCCATATTACTTGATGACCTTAATAACTAGAAATCAATTATCAATAGATATCTGAATATTAGGGTAATGACATGATATGAGGATTGTGCAGTTAAATGGCAATGAGGTAAAAGATTGTCCATGAAGTTCATGAATGGGCATTTGACCTCTGCCTGGTTCTAATTCTTATCTTCTTATTGAGGTAAGTTTAAGTTGGTGGACGAGGGCAAGAGGCATGAAACTTCCCAATCTGGAATGCATAACAAAATAGCTGTAAGATTTAGTGATGATTTTCCAAAGGGTGTTGCATTAAGGCATAAAGAAGATGGATTTGCAGGTGCATGGTGAAAGATTAGAAGTGATATTAATTGGAGTACTCTTGAGACTAAAGAAGCAAACTTTCTGTTTAAAATCAAGAAAAACTGAAGCTACAGATTTCAAAAATCAGAAATGCGTGAAATATTCAGCAAGTCAGGCAGTAGCATAGGAAGTGATAAAATAAATTGGTTTTAAGTTGTTGAGGGAGTGGAGATAGGACGGATGGGACAAAGGGAATCTTAGAGGTTTTATCATTTTTTGACATAAAAATAGTAAAGTGGGAATTAAGTGCTCAAAATATTTGAAGGAATATAAATCTTGAAGGTGACATAAATTAAGAAAGTGCATTTCTGATTGTAATTATATTTTTTCTGATGTTACACAACAGAATGATAAATGTTCTAGTGAAAAACGTAAGCTTAAAGGGAGCACAGGAAAGAAATACGTTTCAAGAGAACCAACTCAGAGTGTGGGAACCAGACCCTGGTGAGCAATTGGAATTTCTGATTAGTTGGACGGGGATTATTGGGGTTTTACTGTTCCACTTTTCTACATTACAGTGTTGACCATATTTGGGACATCTTTAACTATGAATACTCAGGAATGTCATGAAATGGATGGCAAAGAAAAATCAAAGTATAAAATATCCAAAGATGCTCCTCAAGGATGGTGGGGGTTAAACGTTAGATATATTTGAGATGGAGATGAGTAAATATTTGAAAGATAAAGGGATTGAGGATTGTGGGGAACTGACAGAGGAATTGAGGCCTCGACAAGATCAGCAATGATCACATTCAACGGTGGAGCAGTCTGAAGGAGCCGAATGGCCTCCTGCTATTTTCTTGCAGACACAAGGAACTGCAGATACTGGTTTACAAAAAAGGATACACCATGCTGGAGTAACTCAGTGGGTCAGGCAGCATCTCTGGAGAACATGGATAGATGACATTTCGGGTCAGGTCATAACCCAACAATCATATACATGTTCTCCAGAGATGCTGCCTCTGTTACTCCAGCAATTGTGTCTTTCTTTCCTTATTTTCTCGTGTTTAGGTGTGTTCGACCACTACCGTACAGGACAGGCTCTTCAGCTTACTATGTCTGTGATGATCATGATACCAAATGAACGTAGCTGTCCTGTGCCTGCACATGATCCAGATCCATCCCAACACCCGCCTGTTTATGTGCTGCTCTATACGTCTCTTAAATACCGCTATCGTATCTTCTTCCATCACCCACCATAACAGCATGTTCTTGGCACCTACCACTCTTGTAAAAAAAAAGCTTGCCCAATCTCACGATAAAGTTCTGCCCTCTAGTATTTGATATTTTTATCCAAAAATGCTATCTACCCCGTTTATGTCTCCCTTAATTTTAGAAAAGCCTCCACATCCTTCCTGCATTGTGGTGACTAGTACTGCTCACAATACTCCAAATGTGGCCAAAGTTTTATTGAGCTGTATATGACTTCCTGATTTTTATACTCAATCCCCCGATCATTGAAAGCATGCGGTATACTTTGTTTACCACCTTATCTACTTATGTTGCTATTTTCAGGTAGCCATGGACTTGCATCCCAAAATCGCTATGTACTTCAATATTTCTTAGGGCATTAACTGTGTCATTTCCCTTTACATTTGACCTCTCAAAATGCAATACCTCAACTTGTTCAGATTAAACTCCATTTGCCATGTCTACAGCCATATTTCCAACTGTTCTATATCCCACTGCATGATTTGATAACCTTCATCACACTATTCACAACTCCACCATTTTTTGTGTCAACTGCAAATGTACTCATCAGCCCATCTGCATTTTTGTCCAAGTAATTTATATATATTACAAACAAGAGGTCCCGGCACTTATCCCATGGAGACCACTGCTGGTCACAGATCAGAAACACCCCCTCCATCTCTACCTCCTGCCTTCAATCACCAAGCCAATTTTGAATCTAATCTACTAAATCATAATAGATCCTATGTGCCCTAATCTTCTGGATCATTTTACCACCTTGTCAAATGCCTCACTAAAGTCCACGTAGGCGACATGCACTGCCCTAGCCTCGTCAATCATCTTTGTAACGTGCTCAAAAAACTAAATAAAACATGAAGCAATGAGAGGTGGAGAAACTGGATGGGAGTATTCAGCATTCACTAGACCCTGCCGTGGCATTAGATCAAATACCGGATAGAAATATCCTGAAAACACTCCAGCAGCAGAAAACCACAGACCCAGTAGTTCAGAGCATCAGCGTAGAATTTCCAGCACAAGGTGGCCATTGATTTCATGGCAACCAAAACTTGAGGTAAATTTATTGTTTCTCATCTAGGTCCACAATTGCTTCAAGATCAAATCATATTGAAATAATAAAAGACTTGCATCTCTAAAACACTTAAAATACATATGAGCTCAAATCATCCCAGAACAATAGGAGCCAATGAGACTGGCTCCACTTGATTGACTTAGAGATACAGTGTAGAAACAGGCCCTTTGGCCCACTGTGTCTATGCCAATCATCGATCACCTGTTTACACTAATATTATGTTATCCCTCATTCGCATCCATTCCCTTCACACTCGGGGCAATTTAGAGGCCAATTAATCTACAAACCCGCATGTCTTTGCGATGTGGGAGGAAACTGGAGCACCCAGAGGAAACCCACACGGTCACATGGAAACTCCACACAGACAGCACTCGAGGGTAGGATCATATCTAGGTCTTTGGTGCTGTGAGGCACGACTCTACCAGCTGCGCCACTATGCTGCTCTCAAATGTGACATGAAGTAAATAGGCAATGCCACTGTTACAGTTACAGTATGCAAACATTGAATTAAGGAGATTGTACATTTCAGCAGCTAATATTGAACAGTGGGAGTTAAGCTTTGGATGTCTTCCTGGAAGTGAATGACTTTTTAAAATTGTGTTCCGCATGCACAGATGCAATTATTTTTTTCTTTCTTCCTGCCTGCTTTCTTTCCGGAAGCTGTTGAGATGTGCCAGTGCTAGTGTTAATGTTTCAACACACCCAATGACCTTCAAGCTTATCGCCTGTTTGAAAAGCATCACAGCCTGATGCCGTCTTTCATGAACTATCACTAACTCACTCCCAGCCAATGCAGACGAATGGCAAGCAAGTTCTAGAAGGTTTAATTTACAGTAACTCTCCATTACACCAACATACCACATGTTACAGAGGAGGAGCTCCCACCAATTCCATTGATGTGCAGAGGAGTTCTGGAATTATGTTGAACAGCCCACTCTTTTCATGCTCCGTGATTCTTTATGGTTCACATGAACCATTCGACCACTGCAACGGTGACACTTCAACATCATTTGACATTTCCAATGGGCTGTGTACTTGTCCCTACTGTCCAATCTGTTTTTATATTTTTGTCCTGAATCATGCCCTACATGACCTTGGGAGAGGAATGTACTTGAGATACAGACTGGATGGATTTCTCTTCGACCTCCAGTGACTGAAGGCAAGGACCAAGGCGCATGTGTTTCCAAGATGGCGCCCAACACAGGCGATTATTTGTGTGCTAGTGGCAGAACCAGATCTACAATCACATATTACAATTGCTCCACACTTTTACATCTTTCTATACACTCGATTGTAATCATGTATTATCTTTCCTCTGATTGGTTAGCACGCAACAAACTCTACCTCGGTACACGTGACAATAAACTAAACTGAAACTTAGAGTTCAGCAGTTTTATTTGTCATATGTAGGTTAACACAGGGTCAACGGTATAATGAAATGTGTTTGACAAGACAACGGGTCACCTCAGCAATATTACCATATAACCATATAACAATTACAGCACGGAAACAGGCCATCTCGGCCCTTCTAGTCCGTGCCGAACACGTATTCTCCCCTAGTCCCATATACCTGCACTCAGACCATAACCCTCCATTCCCTTCCCGTCCATATAACTATCCAATTTATTTTTAAATGATAAAATCGAACCTGCCTCCACCACCTTCACTGGAAGCTCATTCCACACAGCTACCACTCTCTGAGTAAAGAAGTTCCCCCTCATGTTACCCCTAAACTTCTGTCCCTTAATTCTCAAGTCATGTCCTCTTGTTTGAATCTTCCCTACTCTCAGTGGGAAAAGCTTATCCACGTCAACTCTGTATTATTACAAGGATAACAATAAGATAAAATAAGATAATATAGATATAATATAGATAGAGGCACTGTTTGCTGATGGCTGCACCCTTGGAGCACATTCAGAGTTTGATCTTCAAGTAATCGTCTACATGTTTGCCAAAACATCATGGCCGGTTGGTCTTACAATCAGTCACAACGAGATTGGGGACCTGCACCAATTAGTCCAGGCCTTGAAGTATATCCTTTCAGTATAAGTATCGATGGTGCTGAGTGAAGATACACTTCAAGTACTTGGGAAACATCATCTCTTCTGATGGCTCTCTCAACAGGGAAATGGTGGATCGTATCAGCAAGGCCAGAGAGTTGCTTGGTCACCCATGCTTTCGTGATCAAGCTGTCAACCAAGATCAAACTGAAGGGTCTCGACGCGAAACGTCACCTGTTCCTTTTCACCAGAGATGCGGCCCTCTGAGTTACTCCAGCTTTTTATATTTATAGTCATATAGGCTATGAGATTGGATACTTTACAGGAAATACATAAAACAGCTTGTGGGTTTCCACATAATATCTCAGCAGTCACTCATGGGCATCAAATGGCAGGTCAGGGTGTCAAACCTAGATTTCCGGACAGGATCAGCACCGAACCATGATCCCGAGAGCGCAGATGTGCGAGATAGGCCATGTGATCAGTATGATGAAGCCGAATTTTAGTTAAAAATAAAAGAAGATATTAAATTGGCTTCTGGGCTAGCTTACAGCTTATATTTAGTCTCAAATTAGGCTTGCCTCAGGTTGCAGTGTGTGGGATAATAAATACCATAACATTGTCTCCCAAGTGAGGAAGTGACGAGAGAGGATCCAGGGAAGTGGAAAGATAAGATGCCATAAACCAAATGGCCTATGTTTATGAGGGACCAAGTGACAGAGAGGAAGCAGCAAAAGAGCTAGGGTGATCTCTTTGAAGATAAAATGACCTAAAACAAATGGCCAATGTTTTTAGTATATCTTGTACCATGTAAACAAAAGGCCTTTGATGTGATGCCTTTTCCTGTACCTCTGACCATGACTAATGTCTGTGGAATGTGCTAAGGTGACAAAGAAACACTATATAATGCGATGTAATTCTGTTGTTCAGAGAAGGGGACCGAGGACAGTCGAGTGTCTACATTGGTCACTTAGCTGGAATTCTCGCTCCCTTCCATCGGCCGATGTTAAGTAAAGTTTTGAACTGATCTACCAAACAGTTTGTGTGGTGTCTGTTTATTAAGAAGCAAACCTGGTTTAGTTGTTAAGAAAAGTAGCTTTTTCATTGGCGTAGTTATGCAGGCCTCGCTGGGACCACATCAACGGCTGATTGTGCAAGAGGTTGCAGAGGTTGCCGGGATTGGAAGGGAGATAACTGAGCTCTATCGGCCCCCTTGTCAGACCGACTCCCTAAAAACTCCCGGGAACATCTGTGATCCTTCATCAGACATTGAATTGGTTCCCTGCCGAGGTTCTTAGAAACAGACAAAGGTAAGACCAGTTGGGCTTTATATGGGGTTTTTTTAAGTAGGGATTGTGTATGTATTTTTAAGACAGAATTGTGCATGTATTTTTAAGAAGGGCTTGTGTATATTGTTAAGAAGGACGTGAGTGGTTTCTCTTTCTCTCTCTCTGTCTATCTCTCTTTGTTTTCTCTTTTTCTCTATCTCTACTAAGGGCTCATCGGCCTCGTTGCGACATCCGTGATTTGTCGGGTTGAATGGGGGTTGAGGTGTGCGTCTGGCTTATTGAGACATCCGAAGAGTTGTCGGATTGAGAAATAAGTGGCGTTGTATATTATGTTTAAAACGTCTGCCAGGTTGAGAAACTGGGGTCTCGAGTAGCGAGTCGGCCTGGTTGATATATTTGGAACGATTCGGAATTAAGAAGTCTGTTTTCTCTTTCTCTTTCTCTTTCTTTCTATCTATCTATGGGGAATGCTCTGGATAACAGTCCAACATATGTGTTATTTGAATCCTAAGTATAATAAGAAATTTAGAATGTTAAGTTACAAGTTGACCAAACGGTTAGGGGATGAAGCCTGGCCAGTAGGGGGAACATGGAATGTAGAGACATTTATATGGGAAAGGAAGGCAGGAAAGAAATGGAAGAAAGGAATTAAAACATGGGACGCAGACGCAGTGAAGAAGCATGAGGAGAGTATAGAGTTCGAAGTTGGATGGATGCTGTATGTAAGAAGGGGATAGAGTTAAGAAACAAGGATAGCACTCGGAAAGGATGGAAATTATTGCAACTAGAATGCCAGTGGGCAGAGGAACAAGAGAAAAGAATTAAAAGACAGACAGGAGGTGAGAAACAGGTGATGGTTAGTAAAAAATAAACCCAGTACTGGTAAATCCTCTGGAGGAGACTTCATGTCTGGCACGACAACCCTGTTTGGTAATGAAGATGAGGAGTTAGATAATCTTGGGAGACGTCCACCTCCCTATGCCCTACCAGTAGCAATGGCATCTTTACCTGGGACAGTTCCGTCAGTAACATCCCTATACCTTGAAGTTCTGACCTTACAAAGCTCCCCAGGATTGGGAGCACAGGAATGCCTTTCTGTGCGTAATTTGCTTGAGGCATTGATGCTACCAGAACAGCTGGTCATTGTTAAATGTACTGCACACACTGGTGCTGGGGACCCTATAGCAAAAGGCAATGAGTTGCCGATAGTGTATCCAAACAGGCAGCCTGTATATCCAAATGCGTAGTGACAGCACGTAAACAGACGTTAGCAAATAGAACGGTCCTGCCAAACATGAAGGAGGTATGTACATTACAGAGGGACGCCTCTCATATATAAAAATAACTATGGAAACAAGAGGGCTGTGCCATTGATTCAGCACACCCCGCTTGGACAAGTTGGTGTATACGATACATTTTTACCCGTCTTACCCATGCTGGTAAGGAGGGAATGATAGGATAACAAAGGAAACGTGGTGGCACCCGAAAATTTGATAAGAGGCACTGAAGCAGGCCTCTAATGTAAAAGTTGCCAATGAAGTAATCCAGGCAAACCAAATAAGATACCCTCAGGGGTGACGCCAATGCCATCACGACCGTTTCAATGTATACAGATTCATTTTATTGAAATGCCAAGGGCCCAGTGTTATAAATATTGCTTAGTGATTTTAGATTTATTTAGCAGGTGGAGTGAAGCTCTTCCAACCACTAATAATACTGCTGAAACTACAGTAACATTGTTGTTAATCCCAGGTTTGGCCTACCTACTGTCATAAGTTCAGACAATGGTCCTCATTTTAACCACTATTAATAAGGAAATATGTGCACATTTTAATATTCGACTGCAATTTTACTGTATACACCACCCACAGGCATCTGGGATGGTGGAAAGAGTCAATGGGGATTGCAAAACAAAATTACCCCGGAGGTAAATCCTTTTTCTGACAGGCAACTATGTTATAAAAAGAATTGGGGATGAAGGAAAATTTGATGGAGAAATTAGGATAAGGTAGGGAGACTGAAAAGTCACGGGGAGTCTGACTAATCATGATCTGGATCAATGTCCAATTAGGGTTAGGTAACCAGGATTTTGGTAAACAGAAGTCTTGTCAGAAAAAGGGAAAGTAAATTACAAAGAGATGTCTTTGAAGATGAAATATTATATACTGCTGGTAAAACAATGTTTTTGTATATATACTGCTGGTAAAACAATGTTTTTGTATATGTACTGCTTGTAAAACAAGGTTTTTTGTATGTGGAATGTGTGAAATTCAAAGCAATGAGCAAAGTTGTGTGTCACTTTAAGAAGTTTGTCCTTTAAAATGCAAATGGACAGTTTATGGTGTGCTCCATTAAGAAACAGGCATGAATGGGGGGCGGAGCTATACTCGAATGATAAAATGTGTTGGTTGATTATAAATCTTTTGAACCAAGTTTTAAAAAGACTCATCCCGATTAAAGTGTTAAATGAGATTGGAAATGTCAAAATTACAGAGAAAAAGAAAATGTATTATTGATTACTGATTCTGAGTGAGTCTTTTGGGAAAGATTGTTTTGATATGATAACAGAGGTTGCCTTTTAAAATGCAAATGAAGCAAGATTACTGTTTTCAAGCAAACAAAAAGATGTTGAAGCATGTGCTGTGTGAGGGAAATGAAGGTAGATGAAAAATTGTCTTATGGCTTACAAAAGGGGGGTTGAGGGAACTCACAATGAGGGATAAAAGGTGAGAAGATAAAGTAGATTGGGGAAGAGAACATATTTAGAGAATTGAATATTCAGGTGGAGAGAGCCTCTTCGGATATAATCGGATTAAAGAATAAATTCAAAGGGAAGTGTTAGGAAGGAACTGGAGATGCTGGAGGATCAAAGGTAGACAAAAGTGCTGGAGAAACTCAGCTGGTGAACAAGATTTACAACTTTTTATTGATGCAGGAAAAGCTGCTGTGTCCACCCCCTGGAGAGTGGGGGGAAGCCACCTACAGGCCCTGGGCAATTAACTAATTATGTATGGACGGCAATTAACCCATGTCTTGCCAGATCTACATTCCCAGGTTGGAGGAGTTTTTGCTGGAAACCAGTGACCAAGGCCATAAAAGCTATACGATGATGGTGCTGGGATAAGAAGAAATTGAGATTGTGTTGAAAAGAACAACCAAGTGTTGCTAACAACATGAACTGCTGTGAAGATGGAAGATCATCGTCACTGGATACAATTGATTGACTGTGAACAGTTTGTGGAAACAAGGACGATGGGCTATTGATGCTCCCTTTATTCTGGGGTGGCTCAGCCCACATGGACTGAACTTTCTTCAGAATGGCAAGCTTGTGGACTAACCCACATTCAAAGGATGGTACACACCTCCTTTTAAACAAGATTGAAGTCAAACATGACAAGCGCAGCAAAGATACCCCGACTACAGACAGTAAGAGGTCTGCAAAGGCCAGTTAAATCTACCTGTTTTTGCCACAACTAAGGAACTGGTGTATTTTAAGGAAACAGTATATTTGTGACAGGGCATTGTTATGTTGCAAATGCAGTGCCACACAAGAGAAGTATGAACCAGTTACACCAGCACACGGGGAGTTCCAAGCGAAGCCGAATAAAGGCTGAGCAATTTTTATGATCCTTTTCCAGTCCCATGGTAGTATCTTAGTGTCACGTCCGGGGGAGATTGGTGGCCATTTAAAATGTTTGGAGGGACTTGTGGAACGATTGTCCACTATGAATTGATTGTGTTACTAGTGTACTATTAATTTGTCTGATGAGATGCTTATGGTCTTTCGTATGTACTCAGCAAGGACTGAAGTTATCAAAATTTTGATAAAAGGATGGAATGATGAAGCCGAATTTTAGTTAAAAATATAAGAAGATATTAATTGACTTCTGGGCTAGCTTACCGCTTATATTTAGTCTCAAATTAGGCTTGCCTCAGGTTGCAGTGTGTGGGATAATAAATACCATAACATTGTCTCCCAAGTGAGGAAGTGACGAGAGAGGATCCAGGGAAGTGGAAAGATAAGATGCCATAAACCAAATGGCCTATGTTTATGAGGGACCAAGTGACAGAGAGGAAGCAGCGAAAGAGCTAGGGTGATCTCTTTGAAGATAAAATGACCTAAAACAAATGGCCAATGTTTTTAGTATATCTTGTACCATGTAAACAAAAGGCCTTTGATGTGATGCCTTTTCCTGTACCTCTGACCATGACTAATGTCTGTGGAATGTGCTAAGGTGACAAAGAAACACTATATAATGCGATGTAATTCTGTTGTTCAGAGAAGGGGACCGAGGACAGTCGAGTGTCTACATTGGTCACTTAGCTGGAATTCTCGCTCCCTTCCATCGGCCGATGTTAAGTAAAGTTTTGAACTGGTCTACCAAACAGTTTGTGTGGTGTCTGTTTATTAAGAAGCGAACCTGGTTTAGTTGTTAAGAAAAGTAGCTTTTTCAAGTATGGCCACTCCCGCATGCCACGTCAGCTCCTTTACGGAGTTATTGCACAGAGCCACCAGAAGCAAGGACATCCAAGAAAACAATTGACAATGTCATTCAACACAGCCTTTAACAGAGTAGCATTCCTGTAAGAGAGTTGGAGAACCAAACAGGCTGATTAATTTTGACCAAAAAGGCCTGAATCAACTTTAAAGGCAGTTGATAAAACGGAGTCACCAGAGCTGAAGAATGCGGGAAGGTCTAAGCATCTATATCTGGCACAGCATCCTTTTCATGCCCCCAGCATCGCTGAGTGTGCGCCTCCAGGGCTGGTCTTGCCAGCCACAGTCAGGCTCACCAATAAACATTACACAACTGACATAATTGAACTTGATGGTCAACTGACGAACCTTTTCGGCTCATCTTCTCTCACCTATATCTTTCAAATTCATTTCTCCCCTTGCTTTCACTTATATGCACCAATGCCAATTTTAGTTTTGATTTTTACGAGTTCCTCATTGAATTTATAAACGATTAACAGCATAAAATACCACATATCTACAAGCATTTATCACACAATTAAACTCTTTCCACAGCCTGAAGTATGTCAATCAAACACTCCACCTCGCCTTCATTTATTTATTTCCTTTCTAGATAGGTTCTTCAGGCTGACAATGTGAAGCTGTTTACATAATGGATGTTTTAACAGCATCATGCAGAACACTGCCTTACTGTGTTTTCAGAGCTTCACATTCTTAGCCCACGAGGCAGCCCCCACAGTCACCAGGATAAGTGCCTTCAGCTGTACAATGAATAATTGCAATGTTTAGGACTTCAATTCCTGCACAACTGTTTATCTCCATGGACTTTGCAATAGTAAGAGTCACTGTTGTGTTGAGACTGCAGCTTGGGAGGATTTTCATGTTGTTTGAACTGTTGCTGTGGTTAGACAGAACCTTTAAGCCAAACGGTATATCTAAGGCAAAAAGGAAGACTTACATTTATATAGCACCATTCACAACTTCAGGATGCACCAGACCCTATTGCAGTAATTTAAGTATTTTTAAGGTGCAGTTATTTTGTAATGGATAACATGAACAAAGTAACCTCCGACAAATAGCAATAGAGTCATAGTCATGGAGGGATACTGCATAGATATAGGCACTTCTTCCCACCGAGTCCACACATTTGTCAACCATCCATTTCATGCTAATGCTACATTGAACCCTATTTTAAAATCGTCTGCATTCTCAACCGCTCTCATCTGCATACTCGAAGCAAATCACAGTAGCCAATTAACCTAGCAGTTTTTGGAGTGTGGGAGATAATTAGAGCACTTGGAACAAACCCACACAGCAGCAGAGAGAACACGCAATTTCCACACCAAAGCAGTGAAAGTCAGGATTGAACCTGGGTCACTGAAGATGTGAGGCAAAGGTTCTACCAGCTCTGCCACTGCACCGGACATTGTGACCAGATACATTTTCATGATTTCGAATGAGAAATTAGTACAGGTCATGACACCAGACAGAATTTATCCGCTCTTTCATTTCCATTTAGCCTTACGTCAGAGAAGGCGGCTCCTGTTGACTCAAGGAGCAATCTCATTCAAGTCAAGTCAAGTCAAGTTTATTCGTCACATACACATACGAGATATGCAGTGAAATGAAAAGTGGCAATGCTCGCGGACTTTGTGCAAAAAGACAAACAAACAATCAACCAAACAAACTACAAACAGAATGGAGCAGAATCACATATTCTTTTACATATTAAATATTGTGAGCGGAAGGAAAAAGGGAAAAAAACAGCGATTTTTAAAAAAGCAGTAGAGTGGTACAGTAAAGTTAGTCCCTGGTGAGATAGGAGTTTACAATCCTAATGGCCTCTGGGAAGAAACTAATTTTATCTGTCATCTAAATTTCAAGTCAAGTCGAGGTTATTGTCCTAAGCACATATACGGTGATGGACAGATACAATTAAAATCTTTCTTGCAACACCAAACACACAAAACATAAATAATATAAACTATTCATAAATTACACAAAATTTCTCAAAGATAAATGATTGCAAAAGAACAGACATTTGCATAAATCACATTTAGAAAAAAAACCATGATAGTGCAACTGTTGTTGAGATAGGATTAGGGTTCTCCACAAATTCCCAACCACTCTACCACCCATTTACACCCTAGATGCAATTTGCAGTCACCTAATAACCCAACGACTGCACATCTTTTAGACGTGTGAAGAAACTGCAACACCTGATGAAAACCTACTGGTCACAGGGAGCATGTGCTAGCGAGTTTGGAAATGACGCCAAATTTTGCTGTTTTGCATATGTGACAATAAAGCAATATAGAACTCTACACAGACAGCACCTGAGATCAGGATCGAACCCAAGGCACCAGAGGTATGATGCACGGCTTCACTAACGGCAACACTGTCTTGTTCTTTATGAGGAGGATGCTATGAGGGTGCAGGGCGACTTGAACAGGTTGGGTGAGTGGGCAGATGCAGTTTAATATGGATAAACGTGAGGTTATCCACTTTGGTGGCAAAAACAGGAAGGCAGATTATTATCTAAATGGTGTCGTTGGGAAAAGGGGAATCTTGGGGTCCTTGTTCATCAGTCACTGAAAGTAAGCATGCAGGTACAGCAGGCAGTGAAGAAACCGAATGGCATGTTGGCCTTCATAACAAGAGTTTAGTATAGGAGCAAAGAGGTCCTTCTGCAGTTGTACAGGGCCCTAGTGAGACCACATCTGGAATATTGTGTGCAATTTTGGTCTCCAAATTTGAGGAAGGATATTCTTGCTATTGAGAGAATACAGCGTAGGTTTACAAGGTTAATTCCCGGGATGGCGGGACTGTCATATCTGAGAGATTGGAGCGGCTGGGCTTGGATACTCTGGAATTTAGAAGGATGAGGGGCAATCTTATTGAAACATATGTTTATTAAGGGTTTGGACACACTAGAGGCAGAAAACATGTTCCCGATGTCGGGAGAGTCCAGAACCAGGGGCGACAGTTTAAGAATAAGGGGTAAGCCATTTAGAATGGAGATGAGGAAAAACTTTCACAGAGTGTTGTGAATCTGTGGAATACACTGCCTCAGAAGGCAGTGGAGGCCAATTCTCTGGATGCTTTCAAGAGAAAGTAAGATAGATCTCTTATAGATGGAGGAGGGAAGGGATGTGGGGAGAAGGCAGGAACGGGGTACTGATTGTGGATGATCAGCCATGATCATTGTGAATGGCGGTGATGGCTCGAAGGGCCGAATGTCCTACTCCTGCACCTATTGTCTATTGAATAGTGCTTCATACATGAGAGGTCAGACAATTTGGTTTTATTCCAATCCAAAAGGTGACACTTCTAGAAATGCAAAGAGTCCCCAGGCATTGCCTGGCTAATGTGCTCCAGTCTTTGGGCTTGAATTTGAACCTTCACTTTGCTGATTCAGATAGAAATGTGCTGTGCACTAAGTCAGGCATGACGTTGGTCAGCTGGAATATTGGATGAAGGAGATTGAGCGTAAAGAGAGAACGGAACATAAATGTGTTAAAATTTATTTGCATATAAAGAATAAACTTCAAAATATAGATTAGATAGGTCAAATAGGTCTGCTTCTGAGTGTCCATAATAAATGAGATAAAGTTAAGCTACAAGGTTGGAAAATAGATATTTAAAAAACTCAAAATAAACACATGGATAGATGTTTTACTTTATTGCATGGTTTCTACATTTCAAACAATCCAATTACAATTAGAAATCCAAAATGTCAATCTTACTACAAATGGCATATATAAAAAAATCTATTGTGTGTTTCCAGAGCACTGGTTACAATGGTATCACCATCTTCGCCCAAAGGCTCGAAACATCGGCAATATTGTCTTTGTTCCTGTCATCAGTCCTCTACTAAAACAATTTCAACATTGTCATGAACCCCTTGTAGTAGCAGTTCTTCAGTGAAGCTGACAATTTTCTTCTTTTTCGCTGCTTTCAGAGTTCCCACCAGAGCCTCGAAAAGATTGGCACATCTATCATCGTTGAACAGCACTCCAAACTTCACCCTGATTTTACCATCTGGTCCTAGATACAGCAGAAGGACAGTGGAACATCAGTGCCAGTTATATGTACTCTTGAATACACAATATCACAGGGGTTTCTGTAACTTAATATTAACAGGGCTTAGAATATCCAGGGCAGTAGCCATCAGAAAATTGACTTTTTGGGAATAGGTGGATTTCAATCTGTGATCCCACTATTAAATCAGGAAAAAGTTAACCAGTGTTCTGTGACTGACCTGCATATTTCTAGATGTCCTTACGTAACAAAAATCTGTCAATCACAGTTTCGACTTTTTAAATTGACCCGTATCTGCTTTTTTTTGTGAGAGAGAATTTCAAAATTCACTACATTTATTAATGAACCCCTCCTGATATCAGCACCAAAGATCCCATATCTCTTGTAGGCTCTCTCTATTCCTTCAAGTAATTGAGTTATTCAGCTGGGAAGAATGCCCTTTGGCCCAAGAGCTAGTCTCATTTGCCCACGTTGGTTCATATCCAATAAACCTTTTCCAACCATTTCCCTGTCCAAATATCTTTTAAACTTTGTTATTCTACCTGCCTCAAACACTTCCTCTGACAGCTCATTCCACCCCTTCACGATTTTATATGCCTCTAGAAGAACCCTCAGCCCCTTCCGGGCTGCGAGGAATAAAGTTTTAGCCTGTCTGTTCCTGTAGCTCAGGCGCTTGAGTTCTGGCAACATCCCTGTAAATCATCTCTGCACCCTATCCATTTTACTGAGGGAGATGTTGAGAGCAGTGATAACATTTGAAGCTTGGCAAAAGTTTGGAAGTTGGAACAGTAATTATGCCCACACTGTAAATTATATACATAAGAATAGAGGACCAAGAGTAAGGTGTTTACTGCCCCTGCAGCTAATTCCAATGTACACATGGAAGTGCATGCAGCCTTTACGACAAATGCAGAAGTCCTAACGATGAGGGCCAAATTCCAATGGCAATTTTCCAACCCTTCTCTGCACGAACTCTGAATAAAGTTGAGCACGAATTTGCTGGAAATCCCAAAGAATCAGCACTCAAACCCTGGACTGGGTTAGACCTGCCTCAAATACGTTCATCAGAATGGCAATTTCACAAAAGAAAAGGCTAATTCAATTGATTAAATCGTTAATAATACTAACACAATTCTGTGTTCTGAGTTGATTTGTATTTGAGCTATTAATAATTTTTTTAATTAGTTGAGTTTGTTTTATTATTTTTTACAAGTTCTTGAAGCCTAATGCATCTAAAAAAAAGCCTGACAGATTTAAACAAATGGAAAGGCTTGGGTGTGAAGTACCAAGAGTTCCCAGGGTAATTTCCTGACAGGGCCAGATTATATTATTTAATCACATGTCTCCAGAGTATAGCAGAATCAACCAGGCTCAGCCCATTATATACCTGCCCACAATCAACCACTCATTGACACAAACTCATTTTATTGACCCCATTTTATGTTTCCCCTCATTGTCATCAACTGCCCCCAGATTCTACTATTCACTTACATATTGGGAGCAATTTACAGTGGTCAATTAAGCTACCGACCTATCAGTTTGGCATATTCTGTGCAGTTCTGGTCACCAGATTGCAAGAAGAATGTGGAAGCATTGGAGAGGGTGCAGAAACATTCGACAGGATGTGCCCTGGATTAGAGATATTAGCTTTAAGAAGAAGTGGACAAACTTACATCGGACATAGAACAATACTGCACAGGAACAGCCCCTTTGTTCCACAATATCCGTGCAGAACATGATGCCAAGTTAAACTAATCTCCTTTGCTTGCACGTGATCCATATCCCGCCATTCCCTGCATATCTATCCATGTGCCTATCTAAAAGCCCCTTAAATGCCACTATCGTATCTGCTTCCACCACCACCCCAGGCAGGGCTTTCCAGGCACCTACCAGTCTCTGTGTAAAAATTTGCCCCATACTCTGGAGGCAGAGGCAGAGGGGCGATCTAATAGAAGTATATAAAATTATGAGAGCGAGAAAGGGAGATTAGGGAAATAGTCAATTAGGGTGGAAATGTCAAATATTAAAGGACATAGCTTTAAAGTCAGAGGGTCTCTAGCGCTGCAAGGCAACAACTCTACCGCTGCTCCACCATGCATTCTTGAAAGGCTTGGGTTTAATTTATGCTCTCTAGCCCTAAACTCCTCAGTCCATCTGCCTGTTTTTTTAAGATACTAAATCTCTGATGTGCACTTCTGCCTTATTTTGTTTCATGACAAATCATGACAAGGACTACATAGTCAGCAGCTAGAGAATATAAAATATGCTCGAAACCACCAATTTTTCAATTTAGGGTTTAAATGGTTCTTTAGTTCACTGACCTGGAGATCCAAGGCGACGAATCTCTTCAATCAGAAGACGGATCTCATTGTTAGTATCCATTCTCACCTAAACAGAATTAACCATTCACATCAATATGTTGATGAATACGATTGAAAGCTGTGTAAGACAGGACAGCATGCTTCTAATTTGTCCTGCGGATTTTAGATCAGTTAAGGAAAAGACAAACGTTGTTGGAAGAGTTCAAAATTTGAAGAGATTTGCTTGAGTAGATAACGATTAACATGATGGTTTAGCAACCAAAGATAACAAAATAAAATAAGATTAAAACAAAGAAGACGAGGAAAATCGATTTTACTCAGCAAGAGGGAGAAAAATCTCCGGGGCTGCGAGGAAAGAGCATGGAATTAAGAGTCTTTGCAAGGAGCTGGCACAGATGTGATAAGCTAAATTAACTTCAGTTATGCTATACAATTCTAGAAGACTTGCTTACTGAAGCTAACACAGCACACAAGTATAGAAGACAAGAATTACAGAGCCAAATGCAAGTTAATGAGAGATGAGGCTCTAAAACTAATATATTTCCGATACTATAAATATAAAATACAAACAGCAAGTGCTGGAAATACTCAGTAGGAGGGCCAACTGGAAGAAAATCAGTTAACCCTTTAGGTTGAAAATTGGATCACGTGGGTAACAAAGAGCTATGTCACTCACATGCACCCCTAAAAGGTCAACTCAAATGACACACCCAAAGGGATCCATGGGCTTGGAATTCAATGCAGTGCTAATAAAATCTATCATAGTATCACCTTAAGCAGAACAATGCTTTGATACTTAAGAGAATATCATCCTTCTTGAAGAGAGAGGTAGTAAAGTCAATGGTTCCCCAGGCTCTAGAAATGCAATGAATGTGCACTAATTCAGATCGCCAGTCCGTCTATTTAATAACTGCATCTGTGCATTGGTGTTTCAAATTTTCAGGAAGGTAGTCAGGTCTTACAGCAATCACAGGAATTAAACAGAGGATAAGAGGCTGCTGGTTTTGTCTGAACAAGTCCTTCGTAAAGGAATGCGATGACTGCATTGTACAAATTTTCTGGCAAACCACAAACTGAACAGTTCTAGTTTCAAAAAACTTCATGTGATGCTGAAATACAATCTTAAGACATATTTCTGCATTAGACTCATCCTCACCAACATATATCTACAGAAACAGGAAGCTTTTGCATAAGGGACATTGATAAACCTTACTAACTGTCACACAATTAAAGTTACAGAACATACAGCACAGAAACAGGCCCTTGAGTCCCCAATGTCTATACTGGCCATTAAGTACAGCTAATCTCACTCATCAGCACTTGGACACTACATTTCAATGCATTGGTGATTCAATTGCTTATCTTGATATTTCTTTAAAATATTCCTCTGTTTCCATCACCCTCAGGATGAAAAGATTCTTCCTTATATCTCCTCCAAAACTCACATTCCTTACCTTAAATTACCATTCACACCTCTGCTATGGGGAAAGATTCACTGTTGTCTACCCTATTCAAGCACCTTATAGTTCTGCATATCTCTTTTAGGTTCCCCGCTCTAAGGAAAACACCCCCAGATTATTCATTACAATTGAGACACCGCATTCCAGACAATATCCTGGTGAACCTTCTCTGCAACTTCTTCAATGCAATATATTTCTACCAATACAGATGTTTCACTAACATTGGCAATTTAACCCATTTCTACTGCTTTGGCCACAGTATACAATGCCAGCTGAATTTTCCTGTAGGGGGTGTTGAGGATTGAAGGTGTGTTTGGGGGCTGGTGGGAAGGAGATGGTGAAAGGGAAGGGGAGTTACATGGGATCGATCATTTAAGATGAGGGGCATAGAAATCCCTCGCAGAGGGTGGTGAATCTCTGTAATTATCTGCCCTGGAGGTTTCTGCAAGCTAAATCATTGCAAGTATTTAAGGTGGAGAGAATATTTTTGGAAAGATTGGGGGATTTGAAAGCCACAGGAGACTAACATTGAAGTGGCAGGTCAGGTTTGAGGGTCATGGGGTCTTATTTTATGGTCCTATGTGGTTGTAAGTTGGGAGGAGGAGATGGAGAAAGGGAAGGCGAAGTGAAAATTGGGGTGGGGGAATGAAGGTTAGATGTTGAGTTGACGGAAGATGGTGAATGGGGTGACATTAGCAGCAGCGAGTTGAGATGGGACCAGGGGCAAGGGAGAATTAAATAACACCATCAAGATTGGATGAAGGGTGAAAACATAAGGTAGAGTTGCCAGACAGATGGACGGCGAAGCACCCGTCACTTTGAGAAGCCACATTTCCAGTGGTTAAATGTGTAAGTGGAGCAGCGCCAAGCGATGCACGGACGGGGATCTGGAGCGCTGCCGCACTCCTGAACAGCACACGTGAGACAATATAGTCGGCGCGGAAGTAAGCGACTTTACCAACGCCCAGTGTCGAGCACAACCGGACATGTATTACACAGGCAACAAAGCACAGAAAAGATACAGCCCTATTATTAAAAACAAGGTTTGCTTAATTAAATTAAATAATACACCCACTCCAGTCGCTTTGTGGAATAAACATTCTGCTACTGCCTCAAAATGCAGAAACACGCGCATTTATTAAAAGATCGGCAAATGCTGCCGAGTTTACGACTCGCAATCAATTTCCCAGTACAACCGCGCCCCCACCCACCCCACCTCCCAGTGGGCCACAATTACCAGTCAAAATACATGCACTTCAGCCTCCTCCGCTCGACTGTTAAATTCTTTTCGGTGGGTTACCCGACAAGTACAGGAAGTGTTAAAGATGAGGAAGTTGAGACAAGGGACTGACTCCCTGGTCTGACGTCAGGGAGCTTTCTCTGAGTTGCAGCGGATTTCCACCAGGGTTTGGTTACTGTCCTCCCGAGACTCCAAGGCGACTGGTGCTGAACTGGCTGTCGTTCCCATTCCTGGATTACGAACTGCGTCCCAGCCAGTTACGTTTCTATGCGCATGGAAATGAAATGTAGGACATGATTGCACTGGGGCGCAGAAGAAATCCACCTGCATGTTAAAAACCAGAGGAACTCAGCGGGTCAAGCAGCATCTGGGGGCGTTTATCATTCAGAAGAAGGGTCTCGACCCGAAACGTCACCCATTCCTTCTCTCCAGAGTTGCTGCCTGTCCCGCTGAGTTACTCCAGCATTTTGTGTCTATCTTGAGTTTGAACCAGCATCTTCATCTTAACTGTTACTTGTCCACAGCAGATGCTTCACCTTTATCCCCCGATGCATACACCTAGTGATTTCCAAGTCCAACATGATGCCAAGATATTCTTCCATTACCTCCATACTTAATTCTTCAGCAATGAAACCTCAACTCCCCATTGATTACCGTTTTACCTGTCACATTGACTCCCCCTTTTGGCCCTTTACACTCTATGGATTTTTTAATTTCCAATAGTTGATGTAACATTGACTGCCTTTTGTCCAGTCCCTTAGCAATTCTGAGCACACAGGGCTCCTCATTTCAAACCAACCCCAGCTTTGTCATTATTTCCTCAGGCAAGGGGCGTGCTGTTGCAGTCCGGTACATTATCTATCTCGCAGACACCATATCATACCATCCTCGGGAGCATGACCCTACCGTTCAAAACCAGGCCACCATCTCCCAGATAGTTACAGATTTTCTCTCCACAGCCTCCAATCTCATAGTGCCCCGACCTAAACTACCCACTGCTATTTCTTACTTGAGATCCATAAACAGGACTGAACTGGTGGGCCCACTGCTCTTGCCCAAACAAACTCACAGTTTCATACCTGGACCCATCCAGTCTACCCTTGTTCACTTTCTTCCTTCTTATGCATGGGACATCTTTCATTTCAACATTTCAATAAGATCCCTGGTCCCAACCAGCTCATCATTTCCATGGATGTCCAGACTTTATACACCTCCACCCATCAGGAAAGTCTTGGGACTCTCCGTTTATTTTCTGAACAAAGACCCACCATTTCCACTTCATTAACACTCTCATTTGCGTAACTTTTGATACTTCCCACTTTCTATGGATCGAAGGGGGAGACATGGGCATTCACATGAGCCCTAGCTGCACTTACTTTTTGATGACTGCATTGTCTTTCTTCCAATCCTATTTTGGCACGTACTCAAGAAATACAACTACTTCTCCCACCCTACCTCTTTTCTCCGCCACTGCCGCATCTATTTCAAGACAAGGCCTTTACTCCAAAACATCCAAAATCTTCGGTGGACCGAAGGGCCTGTTTCCACATTGTATTTTTAAACTAAAAAAGCAGAAGCAAAACTATGTCTGGTAACCACAAACAATGTACCCACTATGGGTATGTCCAAGGAACGGGACCTCACATGAGGTAGCATCTGAAGACCAGGCAAACAGGAGTGAATTGAATCCCATTTCATTATTCAACTGTTGACTCACAAGTTATGGTAGAATTAGTCCATTCGGCCCATCGAGTCTACTTCGCCATTCAATCATGGCTGATCTCTGCCTCCAAATCCCATTTTCCTGCCTTCTCCCCATAACCTTTGATACACGTTCTAATCAAAAATTTGTCTATCTCTGCTGTAAAAATATCCGACGGCCTCCACAGCCCTCTGTTGCAATGAGTTCCACAGATTAACCCTTTGACTAAAGAAGTTCCTCCTCACCTCCTTTCTAAAAGAGTGCCCTTTAATTCTGAGTCTATGACCTCTGGAACCTCCGGAGGCCTTTATCGAGGCGCCGCGGTCTGGACGACTCCTGGATCGCCCATAGAAGCCCGGGACGGGGCCTCGCAGGTCAGACGGAGGAGTCGGGACCTCGCGGGTTGGAATCCGGGTTGGCAAAGTGTCCAACGGAGCAGAGGCTGGGGCCCAAGTCGGTGAAGCCTCGTGACGACGGGACCTCGGCTGTGGTGAAGCGTCGCGGCGGTGGCGATGCCTCACGGGTCGACCCGTGGTCAAAGGTCGATGAGAACGTGGAGGGGGAGGGGAAGATCTATGGAGGACCCAGAGTGGGGGGACGCCGTGAGGGGGGAAGAACAATGGAGGGCCCAGCGTGGGGGGCCGCCGTGCGGGAGGCAGGGGGGAGAACAATGGACAATTGGGGAGGGTGGGAGAACAAAGGACAATGGGGACCCGGCATGGGGGAGCTGCTGTGGGGGGGGGGGGATAACAAAAGGAGCATGTAACTATGTCAGCGCCGTAGGTGGCTGCTATTTGTATACATTGGGTATGCAAGTAAAGAAGAAGTGCTAACTCCACTGCTCCGCGCTGGTATCCTGTCAGTCGAGGGCTGTCGGTTAACCCGGCGGGACAGGCAGAGTTGAGCTGGAATTAGCGCTTCTTCTCCGCGCTGGCTGTAAGCTTGGGCCACCACTGCAACGGGCCGGTGTCCCATCAGTCCAGGGCTGCCGGTTAACCCGGCGGGACATGCAGAGTTGAGCTGGAGCTAGCGCTTCTTCTCCGCTCTGGCTGTAAGCCTGGGCCGCCACTGCAACAGGCCGGTGTCCCGTCAGTCTAGTGTCACCCCGGACATCTACGGCCGCCCCGGACAGGGATGGGACACTCGGGACGGGACGGGGACGGTCCAGTACCAATTCAACAGCGCTTGCAGGGTCAGAGACCCAGGTTCGATCCTGACTACAGATGAACAGCAGGTCTGTATTCATGCAGCAGCATAGCTGCTGAGAATGTTTATCGCGAATTACCCATGATTTGGGCATGCGCAGTTGGAATACCGAACTCGCTTATTTCTAAGAACTGTGTTACCTCATCCTTTATAATCTATATTACTAAAAGTCTGATCTTGACCACTTCCTATTGTTCTGGATATTGATTTTAGAAAAAACGCTGCCACTTGCGGCTGTGAGTTTTGGCCATCTTACTCAGAGTCCCCTTCCGCTGCGCAGGACAAGAGGATTTTTCCCATTGATGAAAAATAAAAGAGTTATTAGTGTTTAAAAAATGTTGAGATTCTCTCTCCTGAAGGCCACGCCCCTTCCGGAGGGACTATAAAACCCGGAAGTGTTGAGTGCCTCAGTCAGTCTCTGCAAGATGGGGGAGCGAGAGGGTCACGTCTCTCAGTCTGAGCTGTGAATAACACTGAACACATGTCTACTAATCTGTGAGTGGTTTTACTGACCTGTCAGTGCCCTTAATGTGGTTTGAAAATATAGTTTGGAAATGCTAAAGCTGTGTTGCCTTTGGTTTAGAAATGCTAAAGCTGTGTTGCCTTTGGTTTGGAAATGCTAAAGCTGTGTTGCCTTTGGTTTGGAAATGCTAAAGCTGTGTTGCCTTTGGTTTGGAAATGCTAAAGCTGTGTTGCCTTTGGTTTGGAAATGCTATAGCTGTGTTGCCTATGGTTTGGAAATGCTAAAGCTGTGTTACCTTTGGTTTGGAAATGCTAAAGCTGTATTGCCTTTGGTTTGGAAATGCTAAAGCTGTGTTGTCTTTGGTTTAGAAATGCTAAAGCTGTGTTGCATAATTAAAGTTGCCTTGCCTTCTATATAATTAAAAGTCTAATCTTGACCACTTCCTGTTTGCGCTTTTTATTGATTTTAGAAAAAAAACTCTACCACGTACGGCTGTGATTTTTGGCCATCTTACTCAGAATCCCCCTCCGCTCATCAGGTGCCGAGGATTTTTCCATTGATGCAAAATAAGTTATTAGTGTTTAAAAAATGTTGAGATTCTCTCTCCTGTCACTCACGCCGAAGGCCACTCCCCTCTGGTGGGAGGGACTATAAAACCCAGAAATGTGGGCATGGCTCAGCCTCTGCAAGATGGAGGAGGGAGAGTTTACAACTCGCTGTCTTTAGTGGCCTTGCACCCTGCTTGAAGTGGTAAGAAACTGCACTTGAATTTGGTGGCCTTGCACCCTGCTTGTAATGGAATTTCAAGGAATAACGTGAGTCAACTGCCAGACCACCAGCCGTGAGTGAGTGTGCTGCCAGCACAACAGGCTTCAGTGACTGAGCCGCCAGCCCAATAATCCATTTGGCCCACAATGTCCATACTAGCCCTCTGTCTTAACACAAGCATTTATTTTTCAAGTTTGACAGTTTATGTGACTTGTATGAGCTCCGTGAAAAATCTAAATGCAGAAGCTTGGAGGAGTGGAGATTTCAAAGGAAACACATTTGTGTCTTGTGTCTACGTTAACCACTGAATTAAAACCTGCAATAGTATGGAGAAAAGATACAGAGGTAAAAAAAAATCACAGGATGGAAAAACCAGTAAGGAAGCATAGAAGTATTCTTCTGAGGGCGTGACAAATTACTGCAGAATCCTAGACTTTGTTTATTGAAAGGCTGGCAAATGTTCTATGGAATCCCACTAATCCAGAACCTTCTTCATAACTGTCATGGCAGACCACGTGATGTCCAGAAATGCACCAGTCCAAACCTCCAAGTCTTGATTTGATGTTACAGAACAGGAGAAACCATGGCTTTTCTTCTTAACCATTCCCTCAGTGTCAATGATGATTTGCTTGCACTCCAGTTCTGTTAGCCGGGAAGTGGACGAAGATTCCTTTGTGGGATCCACACACTGCAAAAGGCAGGGTATGGGGTTCTTTAAAGGGCAGATGGTTACTTTGAGATCTGCCATTTCCATTGAGCCTCACAAACTCAATTACCATACAGCCATACTAAATAAAGCAACAAGACACACAACTTCATAAGTTAACATAAACATCCACCACAGCGGATTCCTCACTATGATTGAAGGCAATAAAGTCTTCTTCCCTCTTTATTCTTCCGCAGTCGCAGCGATCGAACCATCTGCAGTCGGCAATCGAAGCTCTCGCGATCTGGGCGGGTGATCGGTGGTCGGCATGGACTCGGTTGTCCAAAGGGCCTGTTTTCACGCTGTATCTTTAAATTAAACTAAAAACACTAAAACCAGAGGAAATCTAAAGAAGGGTTTCTACCCGAAACGTCACTCCAGGGAGTTACTCCAGCTCCAGGGAGTGATTCTGCGTTGGTTTTCAGCGGTCGCGGTGAGGCAGCGACCCACCGGACAGCAATGGCGGCCAGATCTCCCACAATGCAATGGGAAGGAGAAAATGGCCGACGCCGACCAGTTGCCGTGGCAGTGCGCGTGTGCAGGGCCGCACATGCGCACAGCTACGGCCAATGATGTGCTGGCCGTGGTTGTGCGCATGTGCAGGCCGTGGCAGTACTCATGTATAAGGCGGCCGGCCGTGCCGAGCGGAGACCCGAGAGCCGAGCGGAGGCCCAAGAGTCGAGAGCCGAGACCCGGACACGGATGGCGGGCGGAGACAGAGAGAAAGAGAGACATAGAGAGGGGGCCCGCTCAGAATTAAACGCTAGGTGTCCCGGGTGCTTGCCAAGCCAGGCAAAATGGCATGGCTTTTAGCTTGCCCGGCGGGACTGTAGGTTGCCATTGGCACCCGGGCAACCGCTAATTTCGAGCCCTGTAGACCCTTTAATCTTTGGCATGCCACACCACCCATCTCTCCAAAGGGTCAAAGATACCAGATTGGGAATCACTTCGGTCTGCAATATTTGGGCTGCATGCAGAGCCTCTACAATACCCGAGGTATGTTTAGAATCTCTCTCTCTGTAATACAGAGGATAATCTCAGAGCCCTTCATTCTGTAAGATACCTGCGAAGTTCAAAGCTTCTTCTCTCTGCATGTATGGGCCACATTCAAAACCTCAAAATCTGCAATAATTATGTTATATTCAGATCCTCTGTCTGTCTGCAATACATTGGTATTAGTTCATTATTGTCACGTACCAAGAACCAGGGATAAACTTTGGTTCCGCATCCAATCCAGGCAGATCATATCTTGCATTAGTACAATCATACCATATATGACTACATCAGGTACTGCAAAAAAGAAAGCAGAATAGTGCTACAGCTACAGAGAAAGAGACAATAAAAAAGTGTTGGGGACACAAAAAGGAAGATTGGAAATACATTCTTAGCAAATATTTGCAAGAGATCTATTCAGCAGTCTCATAACAGGAGGGGAGGGATGGTGAAATGTGCATCCAGCACATTTGTATCTTCTGTCTGATGGCAGAGAATGACCCCTGTGCAAGTGGACCTTGATTATGTTGGCTGCTTTCACTGAGACAACGTGGTGTTGATGGATTTGATTGGGGAGAGACTGGTTTGCGTGATGGACTGGGCTGTGTCCACAATTACTTGTGTTTTGGGGCAGAGCAGTTGCCATACCACCTGGGATATGATCAGATACTCCATTTGGGATCAGATTTGGGTGCGCACCATAGATCTATACATGTCGTTGGGTCCCGAGGGTAGTCATTCTAGATGGCAATTACATTTGGCAATCTCTCTGGGGATGTCAATAACCCGAAAGACATACTTTAATCCCAATACCCTGAATATGGAGACTTTTGGTGTGGAACAATGAGGAGTTAAGGGTTTTTGTTGTTCTACATTTAGTAGAGCGAAGATTTTAATCCAGACTACTGACACATAACTAATCAGAAGACAGTTACACATTGTTTAATGCATGGCCATGGGACCCAATCCATGAACAATGGTACTAATTGCTAGTTGCTGTTTATTATATCTATTGGTTCCTAGCACAATGCAGCACAGAATAGGGACAAATTGTTAGTCACAATACTTTTCCTGTGACATCATTTCAATTTGAAACAAAAAGGGAAAATCTTCCATTTCAGTGTTGCCCAACATTGTCTTACATCTCAAAGCAGTTTTATAGTAATAGTAGTAAGCAGTATTTCAGTAATGCAGTCACTGCCATGCAGCAGCCAATCTCGAAATGCAGGTAACCCCTAGCTGCAGTGTAGGGGTTGGGAAGTAGAGGGGGTTGTGTTCCTAGAACAGAACACAGTACTCCAGATGTGACATAACCAATGTTTTATAATGTTCATAGTTATATAGCATTGAAGCAGGCTCTGCTGCCCACTGAGTCCGTGCTGACCATCAAGCACACACCTACACTCATTTTTCCCCCCCACATTCCCATCAACATATCCCAGATTCTATCAGTCAACTGTGCAGCTGGTAGAGCTGCTGACTCACAGCGCCAGATATATGAGTTCAATACTGACCCAGGGTGGAGTTTGCACATTCTCCCTGTGACAGTGTGTTTTTTTTCCTGGTGTTCTAGTTCCCACCCACAACCCAAAAATCCGCGGGTTTGGAGTTTAATTAGCATCTGTAAAATTGGCAATAGTGTATAAGCAGTGTATGCACAACTGAGATAACATGGAACTTGTGTGAACGGGTAATCCATGGTTGGTGTGGACTGCTGTTATAATGGAACAGGTTCAAGGATTAGCCTAGTAGAACAGAAAAAAGGCACACTCGTCTGTTTAGTTACAAATCAGATTTATTGGCTAGAGAGAAAAACAATACTTGTCTCAGAATGCGTGGGGTCCGTTTTACAGCAGCACACCTCCCTCTCTCTGTCTCTGTCCGTGGCGCTGATCCGTGACTCAGCCCATCGGAGAACCCCTCTCGTACATGAACTAACATGGCTTGCACAGGCAGAAATCAGCTGTTTAAATAACCGCTGTTAAGTCCTGGCCAATAGTGCCGCTTCCCAATTAAAACTGCAACCGATGGCAGCGGCCTGCATCCAAGCGAGGCCCCATCCGCTGGAAACAAAACACTAAGAGCCGCAGACTTGGCGCGTAAAGGTAATACACACAACGCTACCGGCTACAGACTTGGCGTGCAAAGGTTTAAACAGAGCGCTACCGGCTTAGCGCCTGGAGCTCTAAACAAAGGGCAGTCGGCTATAGCGCTATGACTTTAAATATAGCGCTGCCGGCACAACGCTATGGGCTTTAAATATAGCGCTGCCGGCCATAGCGCTATGGGTTTTAAATATAGCTCTATCGGCCACAGTGCTATAGGGCTTTAAACATAGCGCTATGGCCACAGCACTATGGGTCACGGACTGTTCGGGCAAAATTCTCGTACTACATTCCACCCCTCGAACAGTCTGGTTACTGATACATCTGTCCTGCAGGCGTTACCTCGTTACATCCAGACCACAGGCTTTAGTAAAGTCCACGTGGTCATGATGCCAATCCGCACATACAATGTAGTAATATTATGGCCAACAAGATTGTCCCAATGGTCAGTCACCAGTGCACCACTGTTGACCACCAGTCTCCAAACATCCTGAAAGGCCACCGTCCTCCCGAGGGATTGTTGCCGTGGTATTGTTCTCCGACCCTTCGAATCTTCCCCATGGCTTCCTGGATATGTTCAGCGAGGTTGGTGATGGTCTCTGAATCACCTGGAATATAAGTACAGCACTCCCGCCCGATCAAAGCACGTGCCCACTTTCTCAGCGAGGATGAAATCTGGGACCATGCGGTTCTGTAGGGCTACGGTGCAAATGGCCACTATTCTCACTGATAGTTCTGTGATGGCCTCTTTTACCCTACTCAGGGTCAAACCAGTCACTGAGTCTGTATGACCACGCATGGTATAAATTAACTTGTTTTGTCGGAGGTCGCAAACCTTAATGTCGTTATCACTACCACCAGAGATAATCTGATCGCTTGTGTCATTAAACGTTGCTGCCAGTATTTGGTACGTGTTTTGAAACATATGGATTGCAGCCTTCTTCCGAATGTCCCATAGCTTTGCTGTTCTGTCATCGCTTCATGTACAGACCAATTGTGCTCCCCGTCGGGCTGGATAACATGAATTCACAAAGGATGGGTGACCTTTAAGTCTCTTGATTCTTTCACTGTCCCACACTGCTACAGTTTTGTCTGTTGATGCTGGAAAAAGCATGCTGCAATCTGTGTTATAATGCAATTCCATCACTGCTCCACTGTGACCTTTCAATGTAGCATAATTATCGCAGTTGCCATATACATTCCAAAACAATACAAATCGATCAAATCCTGCAGATGCCAGTGTTGATCCATTCGGGTGAACACTGTTTTTTTTTTTTGTATTCTGTATTCAAATTTATTGTCATTGTCTCAGTTAGAGTCAACGAAATGAATTTCCCTTACAGGCAGTATCATAAAAATAAAAATAAATAAATAATAATAAATAATAAAACATATTAAAAATAAAATAGAATTTTTTTAAAAGTACAAACACTGAAAGTCCACGACACAACATAACACAGTGGCACCAAGGTGAGGAAGGCACCATAGTCCAGCCAGCCTCCCCTCCATTCTTCCCAGATGTTCACTCGTGGTCGAGGTCTTCCTAGCACCCGCAGTCGCCGCCCCGGGTGGCCCGATGTTCAGGCCCTCACGCCGGGCTGGTGGAACGCCGACGCCGAACCCCGACGGTGAACATCCTCCTCAGCGGCCCGGACCTCCTGATCAGCCGCCTCCCCAGCCGGAGTCCGCAGCTCCCGAGTCCGCAGGTCGAGCCGGGCAGAGTCGCAGGACCCCGCGCTGTCCATCAGCGCTGCCCGCGTTGGGAGCCCGCAAACCGCAGCTCCATGATGTCGGTTCCGCAGGTCCAGCACTCCGGGCTCCAGATGGCGATCCCCGGTAAGGCATCGCCAGCCCCGCGATGTTACAGCGCTGTCCCGCCGCTGCTGGAGCTCTGATCGATCCTGGCAGGAAAGGCCGCGCCAATACAGTAGGTAGGCCGCTAGGGGGGGGGGGGGGGGGGGGCGAGGACGCGACTCGAATAATAGTCGCGTCTTCACCAGGAAGCGGCTGAAGGACGGTATCCCCCTTACCGTGCCCGCTTCCCCCACATAAAAACACAAAAAAAAAACACACTTTTACATAACTAAATAAACAAAAAAACAAAAAGATACCGGGCTGTAGGTGGAGGCTGCTGGCACCTTTAAGTCTCTTGATTCTTTCACTGTCCCACACTGCTACAGTTTTGTCTGTTGATGCTGGAAAAAGCACCAGGGTAAACTTCTCCCACTTGACCCATTAAGGGCCTGTCCCACTTGGCGATTTTTTTGGCGACTGCCGGCATCATTGACTGACGTATAAGGTCACCAAAAGATTTGCGGTGTGATGATGTATGACGCGCGGTGATTTTTCAAGTGTCGCAATATTTTTTTTGTCGCCGCTGGATTTTGAAATGGTCAAAATCTTTTGGCGACACTGATATGGCGCTGGCAGTCGCCGAAAAAAATTGCCAAGTGGGACAGGCCCTTTAGAGAAGCTACAACTCTTGAGTTTCTTGGTCCTGCCTGCAGTACGGCCTGCTGCTGGCTGCCCTGCACAGAGAGCAGCAGCTCGTTACGGGGGTGCTTGACCTGCACCAATGCCATCCACTTTGCTATTTCTTTTTATCAAACATTTTCTATTCTATTCGTCAGATCCTGCCGACTACGCCAATTGTTACAAGGGAACAGATTCAAGGATCTGACTAGTAGAATAGAAAAAAGGCACACTCGTCTGTTTAGTTACAAATCAGATTTATTGGCAAGAGAGAACAAAAACAATACTTGTCTCGGTATGCGCAGGGACCTTTTTACAGCAACACACCTCCCTCTCTCTCTCTCTCTTTCTTTCTGCATCTGCCCGCGTCTCTGATCATGACTCAGCCCGTCGATGAATCCCTCTCTACATGAACTAACCTATCGCTTACCGGCGCCGGCCTTTATACAGGCAGATATTAGCCGTGGAAATAACCGCCGTTAAGTCCTGGCCAATAGTGCCGCTTCCCAATTCAAACTGCAACACATGGCAGGGGCCTGCATCCAAGCGAGATTCCCCTCCCCTTTGGAAACAAAGCGCTATCAACTTCAGACTTGGCATGTAAAGGTAATACACACAGTGCTACCGGCTGCAAACTTTGTGCGCAAAGGTTTAAGCAGAGCGTTACTGGCTTAGAGCATGGACCTTTAAACAAAGCGCTGTCGGCTACAGCATAATGGGCTTTAAATATAGTGCGGCCGGCCACGGTGCTACGGGTTTTAAATATGTGGGCAGAAATGCCTGCTATCATTATGTATCTCTGATCTAAACTAAACTTACGCACGATGAGGTATTGGGACAATGAAAATATTGTTTGCAGTGGCATCATAGCATATGGACTTGGACAACATGCAAAAATACAAATTATGCATAAATTGGCCATAAATTACAAGATATGTGAATGGAAAAAGACACTACAGAGCTCCCGTGGAAGCAGCTACAGGCTGATGTATGCAAAGATTTTCGTGCCATCACAGTGGAAATTGATCGCCGAGTGGGTGCATTGAAGCGCACCTTGAACACTACTCCAGTGTGTGCATTGGAGCGCACCACTGACCTGACTCGGCGCGGTGGTCCGGATGCATTGGCGGCGTTGGATGGAGCCATTGGCATGGCAGATACAGCACTGGAGCTGCACCGGCAGGAGCCTCTGGCTTAGTTGTCGGAGTGAGGGCTGCGGCGGAGGACCTTGTATTAAACGTGGAGAATAGTCCCAGTGGTCTAACGTTGCAAGACTCTCCAAAGTGGAGTCATGTTGTGAAAAAAGGTCGACGTCATGCTCCAAACACTGTTGGTAAGCCAAAATTGTCCACCGGGCAGAGGAAGAAATTCAGTAACGCTGTGCCTATTATTGGTACCGGAGCTGTGGGCAACATCAAAATGATTAAGACTAAGCTGGTGAGTGTTTTTGCCTCCAAGTTTTCACCGGATCTAGACGTCAGAACTTTATCTGTCTATCTTAATGAAAAACTTGGCCGTGAGGTTACCTGTCAAAAGATTGACACTGTACACAGTAGATACAGTTCATTTAAAGTATCTGCGGAATGCAATGAGGTTGGCGAAATGTACAATCCGGAGCTCTGGCCAGAAGGGGCATTTGTCCGGCGCTATTACGAGCCGCGCAGGGTTGGAGTCATCGGGTCAAGCACCGCGGGGGGAATGAATATACCTGCTGGTGCTAGGGGCACTCACTAGTCTCGCTAAATGAACATTCGAGTATTATCGTACAATTGTCGTGGCCTGCGTTTGGGCCAGAGCGCAGGGGATAAAGCTCGCTGCTCAGTTGTTGACAACCTCCTGGAGAACTGTGACATACTGTGTATGCAAGAGATATTCTTAGCGAAGCAAGACTTGGACAAACTCAATTCTCTCAATGACAACTTTCATAGGGCTGGGGAGTCTACAACTGACCTTGGCATGGGAATAGTCAGAGGTAGGATACCAGGTGGTGTGGCTATTCTATGGAACAAGAAGCTTGACTCATCAGTAAATGTGATTTGGCTTGATGTTGACTGGTGCATTGCCATACACATTACTCACAACGACAAGGAATTTGTTATCCTGAATGTATATACACCCTATGAATGCCATCAGAATGAGGATGAATATTTAAATAGACTTGCTTTCATCTATTCTTTCATTCAAAACAATAATTATTGTAGTGTATATGTCATTGGGGATATGAATGCAGATATCTCAGATATGAACTCATTATTTGCCAATCATATGGCTCAGTTCTGTCAAGATAATAATTTAATATTGTCAAGCAAAGTGCTTTTACCTACAGATAGCTATACTTAAATTAGTGAGTCCTAGCACACCACATCATGGCTGGACCACTGTATTAGTACAGCTGATGCACATGCCTCATTGGGGTGTATGAGCATTCTGTACGGGGCAGCAATGACTGATCATATACCTGTTGCTATGACAATAAATGTTGAACACATACCTGTGGTATCCAGAGATAGAAATAGCTTTAATACAGAAAAACTGGACTGGTCAACGCTTACAAAGGAAGACATCCTAGCCTATTATGCCCATACAGATAAATCCTTAAGCAATATTCATCTACCTAAAGATGCAATAATATTGCGACCACCTACCAACCTGGGTACACATGGAAAAGGCGAGTTCACATCTCCCGTTGCGGTCTGTCCTATGCTCCCAACTCCCCCTTCCTATAACATCTGTGGGTGCAGGCCCAATTGCGTCCCTCTCGCTCAAGATATGGAGTCAACTCAGGAAAAACTTTGGTTTACAAGGCCCTTCCATCTTGACCCCACTACTTAAAAACCACATCTTTAAACCTTCAAGTACAGACCACGCATTCAAAACCTGGCATAGCAACGGTATCAGTAGTATCAAAAACCTATACAAGGATGGCATCTTTTCATCTTTTGCGGAGTTCTCGTCCAACTATAGCCTCCCAAACTCCTACCTTTTTCGTTTTTTCCAGATTAGGGATTTTGTGAAGAAGACATTCCCCCATTTCCCAAATCGCCCCCCTGAAACCCTGACCGATACCATCTTAGCTCTAGATCCCAACCGGAAGAAATGCATCTCTGTTTTGTATAACATGTTAGGGTCGGTTATATTGAAACCTCATACCTCATTAAAAGCTGCGTGGGAGGTTGAGCTGAATACGAAACTAACAGACCAGCAATGGGACTCTGCCTTGGATTTGATCCATTCTTCCTACATACGTGCCCATCATGGCCTAATCCAATGCAAAGTCCACTACACAAATGCAAGATTATCTAGAATTTACCCCGCTGTTAGGGACACCTGCAACAGATGTAATCAATCTCCTGCCAACCATAGCCATATGTTTTGGTCTTGCCCTAAGCTAGCAGCCTTTTGGAGGAGTGCTTTCGACTTGATAAGCAGAGCCTACGGCCAGACTATTCCTCCAAACCCACTGTCAGCCATTTTCGGTACCCCTCCCAACACCAACCTCTCTGTTGCGGTGAAACGGGTTCTAGCTTTTACAACCTTGTTAGCCCAGAGACTGATCTTGCTTAACTGGAGGCTCACCTGTCCCCCGACACACGCCCGCTGGATTAAGGAGGTGCTTTACAATTTAAAGCTTGGAAAACTTAGGTTCTCTCTCAAAGGCTCTACCAAGACATTCCTAGATACGTGGAACCCTTTCTTGGAACTTGTTAACTCTCTCAACTTGTCCCCGGACTCGGAAGAGGACTGAGTGCTCTCCACCATTGTTCTTCTCTACTGCAGCTGCTCTCCCCTTAACCCCCCCCCCCCCCTCCCCACACTTATTTATTTAATTACTTACTTATTTACTGTTATTAGTGACCCCCCTTTTTTTTTCCTTCTTTTTTTTTTTAGTACTTTTTGTTTCGTTTATCTTACCATATTTGTGTGGATGTGTATGTATGTGAGTGTTGTTTGTCCCCGTTTGGTTCCGACCTGATTCGGGTGGGTTGAAGGTGGGTAAGGGTAAGGGCTTTGAGGGTTGCACAATTATGCCTTGACTGTCACTGTCTGTTATCATTGTATGTATGCTAATTGCTGTGAAATTCAAATAAAAAGATTTAAATCAAGATGCAATAATATGTAGTAATATTAATTGTAAAGATATGAAGCATAGGAGAGATATCTGCTCCATGTATAATGATATAGTAAGCGCCTTATATTTAGGCAGTAAGCCCTACTGCAAGCATAAAAATAAGACACATAACATCAGACCTGGCTGGAATAAGTATGTAGCTGAGTATCATACTGAAGCCCGTGAAGCCACCAAATCATGGGCTATGGCAGGTAGACCCAGACAGGGGCCTGGGTTTGAGCACAAGAAGCTCACTAATGCAAGGTATAAGTATGCTGTTCGCTTCATCTGTAAAAATGAGCAAGCTATGAGGGCTGATTCCATGGCTAAGAAGCTGCTAAGTAACAATGCTACAGATTTTTGGAAGGAAGTGAGAGCTCTTAGCAGTTGCAAAATATCTCTACCATGTACTGTAGTTGGAATCGCCGGAACAGCTAATATCGCGGAGTTATGGCGACAACATTATAGCACTTTATTCAACTGTGTCCAAGGTGACTTGTATAGGGTGGACAATATTGAGAGTAATGACTCGATGGTGATTATGTCACATGAGGTGTATCATGCCATGAACAAGCTGTCCAACAACAAAGCAAGTGGCTTGGATCATATCTCTGTTGAACATCTTAAGTATGCGAGTATGAGGATAGCTCCTCTCCTAACTATTTGTTTACTGGCTTTATGATTCATGGCTTGTTACCAGACTCAATGTTGTCTGTCCTGTTAGTGCCGGTCATTAAGGACAAAGCTGGTAAAGTAGGCAGCCTAAATAATTACAGGCCCATAGCTTTAGCCAGCATATTGTCAAAAGTTTTAGAAAGAGTTCTGCTGGATAGAATAAATGAGTTTGTTAACTCCACAGATAACCAGTTTGGCTTTAAAGCTAAACATGGCACTGACTTATGCATATATGCCCTAAAGGAGATTGTAAACAAATATAGAGGCAAAAACTCTTCAATCCTTATGTGCTTTATTGATGCTTCCAAAGCCTTTGACCGTGTTAATCACAGAAAGCTGTTTGGTAAAATGAGTCAAAGAGGGGTGCCTGAACACATTGTTAGAATTCTGGCCTACTGGTATGCCCACCAGACTATGCAAATAAAATGGGGCAATAGGGTCTCAGCCCCATTTGGGGTTAGCAATGGTGTTAGACAAGGGGGAATTTTGTCCCCAGTCCTTTTTAATCTATATATTGATGATCTGTCTAAACAATTGAAAGCCTGTAACACTGGGTGCGTGATTGGTAATATTTTAGTGAACCATATTATGTATGCAGATGATCTTGTGGTCTTTAGTCCATCTAGCGCTGGTCTCCAGCAGCTCCTTACTATATGTTCTGTGTATGGTGTGGAACATGACATTAAATATAATGCTAGTAAGAGTGCTGTTATGATCTGTAGAACCAAAGAGGATAAATGCCTAAAATATCCTGATTTTAAATAGTCTGACAACAATCTTAGTGTCTGTAATAAGATAAAATATCTAGGGCATATTATTACAGAACAAATGACAGATGATGAGGATATTTATAGGCAACGACGCATGCTGTATGTACAGGCGAATCTTGCGTAAATTTGGTGCGTGTGCAGATGTGGTGAAGATGTCGCTATTTAGAGCATACTGCACACCACTCTACACTGCGCACCTGTGGTCGAACTATTTAAAGACAAGTATGCAGTGACTAAAGGTGGCATATAACGATGCCATGAGAACACTGCTAAGGCAACCTAGATGGTGTAGTGCCAGTAATATGTTTGTGGCTGCAGGAGTCAGTACTTTAGAAGCTATCCTAAGACACCACATGTATAAATTCATTTGCAGGATAAATGACTCTAAAAATGTGCTTATTGTGGCCTTGACAAACATAAGGGTTAGCACTACACGCTACGAATCCCAGCTGTGGAGACACTGGTATCGTTGTCTCGTTGTAGGACATTGATCATCTTTTAATCTGGATTTTTAACTTAAGTATTGTGTTTTAAAAATATATAAATTATGATGTTTTTATAAGTGATATACCAAGATTTTATATGTATTTATGATATTTGATATGCAATGCTTTTTTAATGTAATGTTGCCCCTTGTCTGGACCTTGAGTCCGTAATAAAGTTTATTATTATTATTATTATTATTATTATTATTATATGTAGATTGAAGTCACCCATTATAACTGTTTTACCTTTCTAATTTCCACGCATTTCTAATTTCCTGTTTGATGCCATCCCCAACTCCACTACTACTGTTAGGTGGCCTGTACACAACTCCCACTAGCGTTTTCTGCCCTAGTGTTTTGCAGCTCTACCCATATCGATTCCACATCCTCCAAGCTAATGTCCTTCCTTTCTGTTGCGTTAATCTCCTCTCTAACCAGCAATGCTACCCCACCTCCTTTTCCTTTCTGTCTATCCCTCCTGAATATTGAATATCCATGGATGTTCAGCTCCCAGCCTTGGTCACCCTGGAGGCATGTCTCCGTGATCCCAACTATATCATAGTCATTAACAACTATCTGCACGTTCAACTCATCCACCTTATTACGAGTGCTCCTTGCATTGAGACACAAAGCCTTCAGGCTTGTTTTCACAACACTCTTACCCCTTATACAATTATGTTGAAAAGTAGCCCTTTTTGATTTTTGCCCTGGATTTGTATGCCTGCCACTTTTACTTTTCACCTTGCTACCTATTGCTTCTACCCTCATTTTACACCCGTCTCTCTGCTCATGCTCCCATCCCCCTGCCACATTAGTTTAAATCCTCCCCGACAGCACTAGTAAACACTCCCCCAAGGATATTGGTTCCATTCCAGCCCAGGTGCAGACCGTCCTGTTTGTACTGGTCCCACCTCCTCCAGAACTGGTTCCAATGCCCTAGAAACATAGAAAATAGGTGCAGGAGTAGGCCATTCGGCCCTTCGAGCCTGCACCGCCATTCATGGCTGATCATCCAACTCAGTATCCTGTACCTGCTTTCTCTCCATATCCCCTGATCCCTTTAGCCACAAGGGCCACATCTGGCCTCAACTACCTTCTGTGGCTGAGAATTCCAGATTAGCATTTATGATATGACTAGCCTGGATAGAATGCAAAACAAAGATTTTACAAAAGGAAAAAAATAAATAGAATGCAGAATAGTGTTACAAAGAAATGCAGGTAAGAAAAGTGCATGGGTTGTGGCAAGATAGATTGGGAATACATCCTTAGCATATGTGTCTTTTTACAATACTGGAGAGTTTTTAATGAACAAGATTAGTATTCACTTTTTTACACCAATACACTGTTCTTAAAAAAAATCTGCCCATCATGTGAAACCTTATAAATAGCAAATAAATGAGATAACTTCAAGACTGAAAGTCAAAAACCTATTTCATGACAGACAAATTTTCATCGTTTTACCACCAATTTGGACACCAAAAATGTGACTTTAAAAACGGTGCCACATTTAGTCATGAATATTTAATTCATAAATAAACTTCATATAACCCCTCATACATATACATTTTGATAAAGATCTAGGCTTAATATCTTCATCAATACCAGGAGAAAAATACAGTAAGTACAGCGTGGCAGATGCAGTATAATATAGATAAATGTGAGGTTATCCACTTTGGCGGCCAAAAACAAGGGGGCAGATTATTATCTCAATGGGGTTAGGTTAGGTAAGGGGGAGGTGCAGTAGGACCTGGGCGTCCTTGTACACCGGTCACTGAAAGTTGGCTTACAGGTACAGCAGGCAGTGAAGAAATCTAATGGAATGTTGCCTTCATAAGAGGATTTCAGTATAGGAGTAAAGAGGTTCTTCTGCAGTTGTATAGGGCTCTGGTGAGACCACATCTGGAGTATTGTGTATAGTTTTGGTCTCCTAATTTGAGGAAGGACATCCTTGTGAATGAGGCAGTGCAGCGTAGGTTCACGAGAATGATCCCTGGGATGGCGGGACTGTCATATGAGGAAAGATTGAAAAGACTAGGCTTGTATTCACTGGAGTTTAGAAGGATGAGGGGCTATCTTATAGAAACATATAAAATTATAAAAGGACTGGACAAACTAAATGTAGGAAAAATGTTCCCAATGTTGGGCAACTCCAGAACCAGGGGCCACAGTCTTAGAATAAAGGGGAGGTCATTTAAGACTGAGGTGAGAAAAAACGTTTTCACCCAGAGTTGTGAATTTATGGAATTCCCTGCCAGAGGGCAGTGGAGGCCAAGTCACTGGATGGATTTAAGAGAGCGTTAGATAGAGCTCTGTGGGCTAGTGGAGTCAAGGGATATGGGGAGAAGGCAGGCACGGGTTATTGGTAGCGGACGATCAGCCATGATCACAATGAATGGCGGTGTTGGCTCGAAGGGGGCGCTGATCTGTGCGCGGCTGCCCAGCCTGCAGCTGTCTGTCTTTTCATCTTTCTTTTTATTTTTAGTTAGTTAAAGTGTTTTTGTTTCTGGAGTTCTAGACTTTTTTATGTGGGGGGTGGGGGGGGAAGGGGGAAACTACCTTTCAGGGTCCCTACCTGGTCGGAGAGGCAGCTTTTCTCCAGGCTGCAGCTTCGACCCGTCCTCGCGGCCTACCAGCGGGCCTGGAGCGGCGTTTCCTGTCGGGCACTGCCCAGAACCACGGCTTCGGCAGCGGCACAGCGCTGGAGCGCTGTCGTGGAGTGGGCGATGCCTTGCCTGGGTCGCCGCGCTGGAGCTCCGGTGAGCTGAAGTCCGCCGAGTACAACATCACGGAGCTGCGGGTTTGAGGAGCGGCCAGCTGCGGGCGGCGGCGCCGAACTGTACACCGGGAGCCTGGGATCTCGCGACGAGATCGCCAGTTGTGGAGCTCCAACCGGCGCGGCCTTGTTGGCTTCGGAAGCCGCGGCCTCCAGTACGGAAACGGCCGTTCCAGGTGTCCCAAGCCGCTGCGAGGATTCTCCCGACGCCGGAGCAACATCACCCGGCGAGAACGGCCAGGAACATCGGGCCTCCGTAGAGGCAACTGTGGAGGCCTCAATGGGCCCGACTATGGGTGAACTGGGGTTGGGGACTGGACTTTGTGCCTTCCCTCATGGTGGGAGCCATTGTGGGGGGATGTTCTTATGTTTAATTTCTTATTAATGTTATGTCTGTATTCTTTCTTTATGTGCTGCACTGGCAAGAAGCATTTCACTACACCTAGGTGTATGTGACTAATAAATAACCTTTGACCTTTGAAGGGCCGAATGGCCTCTTCCTGCACCTATTTTCTATGTTTCTATGTAAATTAAAGATAATACAGTACTGTAAAGATCCCGTAACGGTCGTTGTGCTTGGTATCCAATGTCACAACGACCGCTATCGGGGTCAGTACCCCCGTAAGTTAAATCATGGAGGCTCCAAACCTCTAATACATTTCAAAAAACCAACGAGGTATCTTATGGTAGTAGCGATTACTGGGCGTTAATTATTTTTTCTTATTTTCCAATTTAATATATCAAAAACATCGTGGTGTCAAAAAATGCAACGACCGCTTACGATAAATTTCCCGACTTTTTTAAATAAAAATAATTTTTGTTTGTTTACATATATTGATCTTCAAAACTAAGAAACTGAGCCAATCTTCAATTTGGCAGCACACTGTCTCTTTTTACTTTTTACTTACAAAAAAATCACCCCAAATCAAACGATCTGACGAATCATCGGCCATCGATAGCTCAAATCCATAAGGTTTAGATCACATCGGTGAAAATGTTTGGTTCGCGCTGATAATGTAACGTTAGTTTTCTGGGACACCAAACCGTTTAGTGTCCACCGCAACGTACGTTTGTGTGTATGAAGTGTAATGCGCGTTGCGGTGTCCACTCAGATGGATGCAATATTCTACTACATGATCAGGTGAATGAAGTGGAAATGGTGTTTGTAATTTTATTGTTCCATGTGGTATTCATAAACACAGAAAGGAATAAGAAATACGTGCACTTACTGTGCCAACCAGGTCACTGGTGGAAACCACTCGACAACCGTTACACAAAATGTATTTGCATTCCGATGCCATTTTCGGAAACGCCATCAATATGCTATCTTTTCTTATGTTTTCACATTTTTGTGTGCAGTATTGTAAAAAGACATATATATACACATACTCATAAGTACACATACACATATATATGCTTTGCTAGGCGGAATACCAGACATGTTACTGTATTTTTCTCCTAGTATTGATGAAGATATTTCCCTAGATCATTATCAAAACCTGTACATACGAGGGACCATATGAAGTTTATTTATGAATTAAATATTCATGACTAAATGTGGCAGCGTTTCTAATGTCACATTTATGGTGTCCAAATTGGTGGTAAAACGATGAAGATTTGTCTGTCATGAAAAAAGTTTTTTACTTTTGGTCTTGAAGTTATCTAATTTATATCTGGTATTTATAAGGTTTCACATGATGGATAGATTTTTGTTAAGAACAGTGTATTGGTGATAAAAACTGAATAATAATCTTGTTCCTCAAAATCTCTCCAGTTTTGTAAAAAGACACATGTACACACTGAACTTTTTTTTCTCTCTCATTTATTATATTGTTTTACAGTATACTGTGTTTACAGATTCTGTTGTGCAGCAGCAAGAATTTCATTGTTCTATCTGGGACATATCACAATAAAACACTCAGACTCTTGGTCTAGCCGATATACAGGAGGCCACATCAGGAACACAGGATGCAGTAGATGAGGTTAGAGGAGGTGCACATGAACTTCTGTCTCACTTGGAAGGATTGTTGGGGTCCTTGAGTGGAGGTGATGGAGGAGGTATAGGTACAGGTGTTATACCTCCTGCGGTTGCAGGGGAAAGTACCTGGGGAAGGGGAGGTTTGGGTGGGAAGGGATGAGGAACCAAGGAGCTGCAGAGGGAGCGGTCTCTGCGGAAGGTGGAAAGGGGTGGAGATGGGAAGATGTGACTAGTAGTGAGATCACATTGGAGGTAACGGAAATGTCAGAGTATGATATGTTGAATGCAGAGGTTGGTGAGGTGAAAAATGAGGACCGGGGAGCACTATCCGTGTTTCGTCTGGTGGGAGAGGGAAGTAAGAGCAGAACTACAGGACACAGAGGAGACTTGGGCAAGTGATCCATCTGTGACAGAAGTGGGAAAGCCATGGTTACTACAGAAAGAGGGCATATTGGATGCCTTAGAATGGAAAATCACATTTTGTGGCAGAGACGGAGGAATTGAAAGTAGGAAAGAGTGAATTTGCAAGAGGCCGGGTGGGAGGAAGTGTAGTCCAGAAAACTATGGGAGCTGGGAGGTTTATAGTCAACGTCAGTTGGTAATCTGTCCCCTGTGATGGAGACAGAGAGATCAATAGATATTCCTGGTGAATTTGGAAGTACGTGATGAAGTTAATCAAATCCATGAGTTCTGCACAGGTGCAGGAAGCCTCCCTGATGCAGTGTCGATATAGCGATGGAAGAGTTGGGAGATAGCCCAATGTACAATGATTGTATGATATAACAATCCACAATTCAAGCCCAACTCACAGCTATTGTGTTCAAGAGGTTGTTCTCCGTTGCCATGCTGTGAGGTTGAGAAGGAGTTTCTTCCCAGAGGCCATAAGGACTGTAAACTCCTATCTCACCTATCTCTACCTAACTTTACTGTGCCACTCTACTGCTTTTTTTCCCCCTTTCCTTCCGCCCACAATATTTAATATGTAAAAGAATATGTGATTCTGTTCCATTCTATTTGTAGTTTGTTTGGTTGTTTGTTTGTTTGTCTTTTTGCACAAAGTCCGCTAGCATTGCCACTTTTCATTTCACTGCACATCTCGTATGTGTATGTGATGAATAAACTTGACTTGACTCATCTCTAGTCTTTGATCCAACCATCTGCCTGTCAAAAAATCCTCCTCGCCCTTGTTGACTAATACCTGCCACACTTTGTCCTGCCTCTCTCCTTTTCTAGCATTCTTCACACACCCTACAATCAGTCTGAAGAAGGGTCTCGACCCAAAACGTCACCTATCAATGCTCTCAAGAGATGCCACCTGACCTGTAGAGTTACAGTTCAATAATGTTTTATTGTCACATGTGCAAAACAGTGACATTCTTTTTCAAGTTGCCAGATAACTCATTAGTCTTATGGAGCGGCCTTCGATCCAGACGAGCCCCTAGAACGTTCAGCATATCGATATTCCTCTTCTCACCCAGCAGTTACTCCAGCACTTTATGTTCGACTTTGTATTTATTCAGATTCCTTCCTGGATCCTACGTATTCTGACCATCCAGAAGCCTACCATGCAGTGGTTTATCAAATACCCTGCTAAAGTCCATGTTGACAATTTCAACTGCCCTGCCCTTCTTGGTCACTTGAAAAAAAAACAAATTAACTGAACAAGATCCCTTGGACAAATCAGTCAAGAGTTATTCCTTGTGTCCAACATTTCCCACATTCTCTCTACAATTTAATGCTAGTTTCCTCACCTCCAGATGAATTGGACCGCAAACATTTCGTTCTTCACAAGTGCTGCCTGACCTGCAGGGTGTTTCTGGCATGTTTTAGTTTGCAATGTGGAGACACAAGATATGCGGGGTTTAAAACGTATGTTCAGCTTTGTTTTACATCTAACCCCCGCGGGCCTCCATCGTGCTGCCAAATGACGTCCTGCCGCCAAAATGAAGCGGCCGTTGCCGATAGCTTCGCCATCGCTTGGACCACGTGAGCCACAATCCAAGCGCAGCAGACCGTCGACGCCAGGACGCCATTGGACAAAAGTCTGGCCCGATAATATCTATTTAAAATGCAATTGATCGCTGAATCGGAACATATGCCAGGCTTGACTAGAGGTCAGGGCATACTGCCGGTACATTCCGTGCGCGCATTAGCGAGATAATACACCCCGCCAGGTTGCACTGTCCCTCGAGCTAGCGCAGGGTTCACACAGGCGCAGAACCATGGTGGTGCTGGGTTTACGCATGCGCAGAAGCGAGAGTGGCTGGGTTGGGAGGGGGAAGGGGTAATCTCGCGAGATGACGGCGGCGGTCCCGTTCCGCCCCACCCCCTCCTCCCTCCCTCCCCCCTCACGGAGCGCGGCTCGCGGCTCGCCATCTGGTTGCGGGACCTGGGCGGCCATTACGCTGGGAAGACTTTAGGAGGTAGGAAAGCGGCTGGGGAGCAGTTGGTGGAGGGACAAGCGCTGCTGCGACTATAGGAAGACGCAGTGTGGAATGAGCGTCTCTTTTTTATTTGTCGAGAGTTGTAGGATCCGGGAGGCAGAGGATGGGAGCTGGATGAGCGGTGGGCAGGGAGGGGTGAACGTTGAGTGGGGGATGTGAGAGCAGGCCGACATGGCCGGAGTCGGTGTTTGCAACTACATTTCCCATCGTGCACCTACTGAACCGCGCAATCGTAGAAACATTGGGGGAGAAAAAGTTTGTGAAAGCTCTGGAGTGTGTGGGTCACTTTCATTTCCTCTGCCGATTGAGGGTGGACGCTGGCAAGTAAAACTGGGGGAAACTAAGCGGTGAAAGAGTAAAAGAGCCTCTGTTTTATGGTAGATCTTTAGATTTAATTGAAAAGAAAAAGCCAATAACCGGGGTTTCTATGTCTGGAATATCGTAGGCAGAAGCAGCATAAATTATTTTTGAGAACCGGCGATGAGTTTCTTAGTGTGATGATGGAGTTCGCACATTATTGGGTGGTGATTGCAGGATTTGGAGTCAACGATGTGCATTTCCGAGACAAAATATTGTGTGACTTAGCGAACATGTAGCGATGGTCTTTCAGAGTGCCTCTTGGCTTGTTTTTAAGATGGTGGAGATTATAGGTTGGAAGCTTCAAATGTGGTGTTCAGAAATTTGCTATTTTACAAAGATCGCTCAGTTGCACTTTGTATTAGTTGTAGTCAATTGTTTGAATTTATTAATGTGCAGCAGTATTTAGGAATCCAGCTGAGTTCCATCTTTGATTGCATCTGATCATTTGCAAGGAACCTTGGTTTTTTGATTTTGTTTTGTTGGATGTAACTTTTTTTGGTATGGTATTAAGTGTACAAATTTGGAGAATCAAGATTTGATACCCCTTCTGTGCTATGGGAATGAGTGGTATCTGTACCACATTTTTTATACTTTGTAGTAGAATTATGAAAAATAACACATCTGCGATTTCTATGTTGCATTTACCCTCATTCAATATAGTGGTTCCGCTTTAGAATTGGAAAGGTTGTTTGCTATGTAGTTAATATCTGACCACACCATGAAATATATATATTAAATGAGATCAAATCAGCAAAAAATAACCACTTCCTGATATGTGCCACAATGTGTGTAAGTCGTTAAATATATTCTCACAATTCCCTTGCTTTCAATCACAAGGCACTTAACCATAACACAAGCAAAAAATAAACTGCTCGACGAACCCAGCGGGTCAAACAGCTTCTACAGAAGATCAGTTTGAAAAAGGGTCCCGAGCCCCGAAACGCAATCTGTCCATTTCCTTCCACAGGTGTTGCCTGACCCGCTAATTTCTTTCAGCGGGTTGCTTTTTCTTGAGATTCCTGCATCTGCCATATCTTGTGTACCCAAATACAAACTGCTGATAATCTACGATCACTTTCCTGAGGAATTAAGTTGGTCTGTTAATGTTCACTGAAAAAATGCTTTGTTAATGTTCACTGAAAAATGGGCTTATTGCTTGCTTTTCTGTTTTACAATAACCTAAATGTTGGGCCTTAGTAACTACTGTTGATTTCACTGGCTCTGGTTAGATGTGGTGGAAGCTTAATGCCAGATAAGATGCTTGGCGTCGCTAATCCAAATTATTTAAAGGATGGACAAATCTGGAAGCTTATTCCTCAACTTAATTTCTGTTTTTGCTATCTTGGGAGATCTAAGACTGGATCTGCCTAAAGCTAATGCATACAATAATGTTTGTGTAGTAAAGAACAGCAGATGCTGGTTTACACTGAAGATAGACACAAGATGCTGGTTTACTCAGCAGGTCAGGCAGTATCTCTGGAGAGAAGTAATGGGTGACGTTTCGTGTCGAGACTCTACTTTGGTCTCGACCCGAAATAGTAGCCATTCCTTCTCTCCAGAGATGCTGCCTGACCTGCTAGTTACTCCAGCATTTTGTGTCTATCAATAATGTTTGTCTGCTCTGAATTAAAATAATGTTTGTCTGCTTTGAATTAAAACAGCATTTGTCTGCTGTTAACACTTGTTCTTGCATGTATCGCAGATCATCCTGCACATAATTGGGCCCAATGAATCTATACTGATATCGACACATATTTACGTGGATCTCATTTTTTTTCCGTCACATTTCCTTCAATTCTGTTCTGATTCTGTCACTCACTTGCACATGAGGGACTATTTACAGTGGCCACTTAACCTACCAACCCGCATGTGAAGAGAAACGGGAAAATCATGTCACAGGGAAAACATCCAAACTCCATACAGACAGCACAAGTTAACACAGCTGTGAGGTAGTAGCTCTAATGCCTGCGACACTGCCAGCCTGAAGTATATAAATTAGTTGTGTTCGCATTGTGTTTGTATTCTTTTGCTATCCTCAGAGACAATTCTTTGTATTTCTAAGATGTTTATAGAAAATAGTTGATTAAATTCAATTTGTTTTTTTTTAATTGAATTGTCAAGAAGATGTCACATTGGGCATTACCATCACCTTGTACGTAAGTGAATGAAAAACCGGAAGATGTTGGGAATTGTTTGGTTAAATCTGAACTAAACTACGGATAAGAGGATTATGGTTTGTGGACACTCAATGCACTTCAGTTTAAATTATATTTCTCTACAGTGTGTCAGGTTGTTGTTGACATATCTATGAGATTTAAACGGCGATGACCTAAAGAATCTCTGCGTCTGAACCATTGCAACTTCAGTACTGGATTGGTTTGTTTTGTTATGCCTCAAGTTGCTCAATGTTGACCTGTCACTGTGCATCTGGCTAAATTATTTTTGACTTTAAAGTTGTCAAACTGTTCCAGTATAAAAATACTTCTAGATGTGGTTTACTTAACTTATAATTTTTGAGAAGTTAAAAAAAAAGAATGTTGCTAAAGGCTCTCGAATAGCATGGGGAGATAATGAAATCCATTTGTAGCTGCTCTGAAGAAGGGTTCCAGCCCGTAACATCACCTCTCCTTTTTCTCCAGAGATGCTGCCTGACCCGCTGACTTACTCCAGCACTTTTTGTCTCCCTTTGGGTATAATGCATTTGGAGCCAAACAAACACCTAATGGAACAGCAGCAGGACTGTAAGCCATTCAAGCCTGCTCAGCCATTTATTAAGATCAACCTTAAGCAGCCCTTAGCATTAAGGCTGACTCGTTTTGTGGATTCTGAGATGCTGATGCCAATGATGGAACTGCAGACTTCCACAGATGGAGTAGGAGATACCTGACTGCGCAGTTTAGTTTAATATCATGTGTACCGGGGTACAGTGAAAAGCTTTTGTTGCTTGCTAACCAGTCATCAGAAAGACAATACATGATTACAATCGATCCATTTACAATGTATAGATACATGTTAAGGGAATAACATTTAGTGCCAGGTGAAGCCAACAAAGTCCGATTAAGGATATTTCGAGGGTCGCCAAAGAGGTAGATAGTAGTTCTGCACTGCTCTCTGGTTGTGGTAGGTTGATACAGTTGCCTGATAACAGCTGGGAAGAAACTGTCCCTGAATCTGGTGGTGTGCGTTTTAACACTTCTATACCTTTTGCCTGGTGGGAGAGGAGAGAAGAGGGAGTGGCCTGGGTGTAACCTGTCCTTGATTATACTGCTGGCCTTGTCGAGGCAGCGCAAGGTATAAATGGAGTCAATGGAAGAGAGGTTGGTTTGTGCGATGGTCTGGGCTGCGTCCATAATTTGTTGCAATTTCTTGCAACCTTGGATGGAGCTGTTCCCAAACTAAGCTGTGATACATCCTGATAACATGCTTTCCATGTTGCATCTGCGGAAGTTTGCGAGAGTTGTAGAGGACATCCCAAATTTCCTAAGCCTTCTAAGGAAGTGGAGGCGCTGGTGTGCTTTCTTGACTCTTGTTTCAATATGGGTGGTCCAGGAGAAGTTCTCAACACTCCTGCCCTCTCCGTATCTTTAACCCCTGGCACAGACTCCACACGCTGTGAAAGGAACTCTCCCCCAAATTGGACCTTTGAATCAGTATTGTCATTCAATAAGATGACAATGATTCAAATTCCCGGTGTGCTCCCGTTTTTCCCACCATCTCTCCACCTTCATCCTCTGTCCCCCACCCATTCAGTTAAAAATTAAAAGGAGATTTAGAAGCCATGGAAAATTTGAATTGTTACTTATTTTTATTTTTTACGGAGAGAACAATCTGCGCATGCGCGGTTTAAGTTTTTTTTTAAAAAGCCGACTGACTGCCTACCATGAGTAATTACTCACGGCACGTGCCTGCCGGGAGGGAAGGGAAGAATTGACATAGAAACATAGAAAATAGGTGCAGGAGTAGGCCATTCGGCCCTTCGAGCCTGCACCGCCATTCAATATGATCATGGCTGATCATCCAACTCAGTATCCTGTACCTGCCTTCTCTCCATACCCCCTGATCCCTTTAGCCACAAGGGCCACATCTAACTCCCTCTTAAATGTAGCCAATGAACTGGCCTCAACTACCTTCTGTGGCAGAGAGTTCCAGAAACTCACCACTCTCTGTGAAAAATGTTTTTCTCATCTCGGTCCTAAAGGATACCCCCTTCATCCTTAAACTGTGACCCCTTGTCCTGGACTTCCCCAACATCGGGAACAAACTTCCTGCATCTAGCCTGTCCAACCCCACTAAGAATTTTGTAAGTTTCTATAAGATCCCCCCTCAATCTTCTAAATTATAGCGAGCACAAGCCGAGTCTATCCAGTATTTCTTCATATGAAAGTCCTGACATCCCAGGAATCAGTCTGGTGAACCTTCTCTGTACTCCCTCCAAGGCAAGAATGTCTTTCCTCAGATTTGGAGACCAAAACTACACAATACTCCAGGTGTGGTCTCACCAATACCCTGTACAACTGCAGTAGAACCTCCCTGCTCCTGTACTCAAATCCTTTTTCTATGAATGCTAACATACCATTTGCTTTTTTCACTGCCTGCTGCACCTGCATGCCTACTTTCAATGACTGGTGTACCATGACACCCAGGTCTCGTTGCATCTCCCCTTTTCCTAATCGGCCACCATTTAGATAATAGTCTACTTTCCTGTTTTTGCCACCAAAGTGGATAACCTCACATTTATCCACATTACACTGCATCTGCCATGCATTTGCCCACTCACCCAGCCTATCCAAGTCACCGTGCAGCCTTCTAGCATCCTCCTCACAGCTAACACTGCCCCCCCAGCTTCGTGACATCCGCAAACTTTCTCCCTCCCTTTTTAAAAAGTGGGGTTACATTAGCTACCCTCCAATCCTCAGGAACTACTCCAGGATCTAAAGAGTTTTGAAAAATTATCACTAATGCATCCACTATTTCTGGGGCTACTTCCTTAAGTGACAAGGGAGTTACGGAGGGAGTGGTCTTTGCGGAAAGCAGACGGGGGGGGGCGGGGGGGGGAGAGATGGGAAGATGTGGCGAGTGGTGGAGTCACGTTGGAGGTGGCGAAAATGACGGAGGACTATTTGTTGTCTGTGACGGCTAGTGGGGTGAAAGGTGAGGACTAGGGGACTCTGCCCTTGTTACAAGTGGGGGGATGGGGAGAGAGAGCAGTGTTACGGGGTATGGAAGAGACCCTGGTGCGAGCCTCATCTATAGTGGGAGGGGAACCCCCATTCACGGAAGAATGAGGACATTTAGATGCCCTGGTGTGGAACACCTCATCCTGGGAACAGATGCGGCGTAGACTGAGGAATTGGGAGTAGGGGATGGAGTCCTTACAGGAAGCAGGGTGGGAAGAAGAGTAGTCTAGACAGTCATGGGAATTTGCCGGTGAACCTCTGTCGCACCTGTAAAGCTGGGGGTTGAACACGCAGTCTTGAGGTGTTTCCTTACTAATTGTTACTGAGGATGAAGTGTTTCCGCCAATTCGATCCGACTGTGGTCTGTGGATGAGGATCCCTCTGCAAGTCATCCCAATTGCAGAGGGATGCGCAGAGTCCCAGTTCCGTGAGCTTGGTGACCATCTTGGAAGGGATGATGGTATTAAACGTCGAGCTGTAGTCTATAAACAACAGCCTGATGTGAGTGTTTTTATTGTCCAATTGGTCCAATGTGGAGTGGAGAGCCAGTGAGATTGCATCCTCCGTTGATCTGTTATGGCGGTAGGCGAACAGTAGTGGGTCGAGGTAGGAGTTAATGTGCACCATAACCAACGTCTCAAAGCACTTCATCACCACAGACGTTAGTGCCATTGGTCAATAGTCATTGAGGCATGTCATCTTACTCTTCTTGGGTACTGGTATTATTGATGCCCTCTTAAAGCAGGTGGGAACCTTTGACCTCAGAAGTGAGAGGTTAAAAATGTGCGCAAAAATTCCCGCCAGTTCTGCACAGGTCCTGAGAACTCGACCATGTATACCATCAGGTCCAGGCATGGCTCTTCTTCTGCGAAGTTAGCGCTTCTTCTCTGCGCTGGCTGTAAGCCTCGGCCACCACTGCTCCGGGCCGGTGTCCCGGCAGTCCAGGGTCACCCCAGACATCTCCGGCTGCCGCTGGACAGGGATGGGACACTGGGGAGGGGACGGTCCAGTAGCAATTCAACAGCGCTTGCAGCACCGGAGACCCGGGTTTGATCCTGAGTACGTATGAAACGTACAGATGCCGAGAATGTTTATCGCGAGTGACCTATGACCTGGGCATGCGCAGTCGGAATACTGAACTCGCTTATAAAAGTATAGACTATTTTCTAAATGGGATGAGTTTTCTGAAATCGGAGGTGCAAAGGGACTTGGGAATGCTGGTGTAAGATTCCCAAAAGGTTAATTTTCAAGTTGAATCGTTAGTAAGGAAGACAAAGGCAATAAATTACCATTTATTTCGAGCGGACTAGGATATAAAATCGGATGTAATGCTGAGGCTTTATAAGGCACTGGCCAGAGTGCTTTCGTAGTGTTGTGAGCAGTTTGGGGCCTTGTATCTGAGGTAGGATGTGCTGGTCAGAGGGGGTTTATGAGAATGATCCTGGGGATGACTGGGTTAACATATGATGAGTGTTTAACAATACTGGGCAGGTAGAAACAATGGCAGTTGTGTTTAAGTATTTTGGAGAGACGTTAAAACCGGGCCGTGCGGGGCTGGGGCACCACAAGGTTGGAGGCTGTGGAGGGCAGACTGCCGGAAGTGATAAAAATCACTGACTTCTGTTTTTCAAACCGCCGGTCCTCATCTTTATTATGGATGTTCAGTCCATAATAACCTCCATCCCCCACCGGGAAGGCCTGAAAACCTGCTCTGTTACTTCCTCGACCGCAGGACCAGCCAATTTCCCTCCACTAACACTCTCCTCCACCTAGCGAAGCTGGTCCTCACTCTCAACAACTTCTTCAATTCCTCCCACCAATGGCCCTAGCTATGCCTATCTTTTTATAGGGTACATCTTAGTTCCAGACATACACCGGTCCTATCCCCAAACTCTATATCCGCTACAATGATGACTGCAACTGGGCTACCTCTTGCACCTGTGCAGAACTCATGGACTTCATTTACTTCACTACCAATTTCCAATTGGAATGTCTCCAAACACCTTCCTCCCCTTTCTTGATCTCACCGTCTCCATCACGGGAGATAACCATTGGCTGACATCTATTAATCCTACTGACTCTCACAGCTACCTAGGCCGGAAGTGGCGGCACTGCCCTGGCAGCAGCGGCTCGCCTGCAGTCCGTTTGTTTTTACTTTTTTGTGTTGTTTTTTTTTCGTTTTGTCTAGTTAAGTTTTTGGATTTTAGGTTGTGTTTATGTAGGGGAGGGGGTGGGGGGTTGAAACGGGGCTTGATGTCTCTCCCTTCGGGGGAATACGACATTTTTGTCGTATCCCCCTTATCTGCCTCCGTCTAGGCCTAATGGCGGAGCTGGCGACCTCGAGACTCCGGAGGCAGAGCCAGTCAGGACTCGCCCTGGGCTTGCTCCCGTGGGGGTGGTCCGGCTCGGGGCTGGAACGGCGCTCCCGTGAGGGGCTGTGACGCTCCCGTGAGGGCGGCCTGGCGCGGGGCTGAGACTCTCCCATGAGGGGTGGAATGGCGCTCCCGCCGGAGCGGCCCAGCTCGAGGGTGGAATGGCGCTCCCGTCGGAGCGGCCCAGCTCAAGGGAGGTACGGCGCTCCCGTCGGAGCGGCCCAGCTCGAGGGTGGTATGGCGCTCCCGTCGGAGCGGTCCAGCTCGAGGGAGGAATGGCACTCACGTGAGGGCAACCCGGCTAGGGGCTGGAACGGTGCTCCGGTGGCTGGGACGGCGTTCTGGCGGCGGTGACCTGAGTCCGGGGTTCAGCCGCGGGCCAGCGGCTGCGTCCGCTGGACTGGAGGGCGGCAGCTTCGACCACCCCGGGCCGCGGTGTTTGAGCCGGCCTGTTTGCGGGGTTCGGTGAGCCGCGGGACTGTTTGTACTATCGCTCGGTGGGGTATCGCCTCAGCGCAGAGGGAGAAGAGGAGGGAAGAGACTGCAGCCCTAAGATTTTTGCCTCCACCACAGTGAGGAGGTCCTTGGAGGACTCACTGTGGTGGATGTTAATTTGTGTTTATTGTTGTTTATTATTGTATGTATGACGGCAGGCACAAAATTTTGTTCAGACCGTAAGGTCTGAATGACAATAAATGTAATTCTAATTCTAAATTCTAGACTACACTTCTTCCCACCCTGCCTCCTGCATAGACTCTATCCCTCACTCCCAATTGTTCCGTCTACACCACATCTGCGCCCAAGATGAGGTGTTCCACGCCAGGACATCTGAGATTTCCTCATTCTTTAGGGAATGTAGGTTCCCGTCTTCTATCATAAATGAGGCCCTCGCACGTCTCATCTTGTTACCCCGCAGTTCCGCTCTTGCTCCCCCTTCCCCCAGTCACAACGGGTATAGAGTCCACCTAATCCTCGCGTTTCACCCCTTCAGCCGTCGCATACAGCACATAATCCTTCGACATTTTCGTTACCTCCAATGGGATCCCACATCCTTCCATCTCTTTCTGCAGGTACCGTTCCCTTTGCAACTCTCAGGTTAACTCATCCCTTCGCATCCAAACCACCACCTCCCCAGGTATCGTCCTCCACAACCGCAGGAGATGTAACACCTGTCCCTATACTTCCTCCCTCGATTCTGTCCAAGGACCTCGACAGTCCTTTCAGGTGAAGCAGAGGTTCACTTGCACCTCCTCCAACCTCATCTACTGCTGTTCTAGGTGTCGAATATATATCGGCGAGACCAGGCGCAGACTGGGTGATCGTTTCACTGAACACCTTTGCTCAGTCCGCCTTGGCCTACCTGATCTCCAAATATTTAAACTCCCCTTCCCATTCCCATGCTGACCTTTCTATCCTGGGCTGCCTCCATTGTCAGGGTTAGGCCAAACGTAAATGGGAGGAACAGCTCCTCATATTTTGTTTAGGCATATTTTGCTCTCTCTCTGTCCTTCCCCAACCCAAGTCATCGTGCTAGTTTCCTGTTGAGTTTCACTGTATATCTCGTTATCACCTACCCCACAGTCAACAATGGACCATTGTGGGCTCCACCTTTCCTTGATCATCACTGCTTTTTGTATGTCTTTCATTCATTTGTCCTATGTCAATGGATAAACCATAGTGTTATTGATCAGTTTATGGTTCTTGTCAAGATAGTGCTGGATGCTCCATGGATATACAATAATTTCCACTGAGCTGCAAAATACTTTTGTGCCTGCTGACTTTTTTTGATCAGTTTTAAGAAATATTTCAGTAATATTGATCAAGTCATCATGTTCATTTCATTGGATGATCCATATTTTTTTAATTGAAACCTTATTGTAGATTCTCCCACAAGAGGCAGCACGCTTCATATGAACGCAGACTGAAGATGCTGAAACCTGAGCAAAAAAACAAATGACACCATAGGCACGTCCACCCTGTCAAACTCTCGGGTCTTGGATGTTTCATGCAGCCCATTTAAGGTCATAAGATAGGAGTAGAATTAGGCCATTCGGTCCATCATGTCTACACCATTCAAGCATGGCTGATCTATCCCTCCTAACCCTGCCTCCTTTGTTTTCTTCTTAAACTCCAGCAGATCTGAGCATAGCCATTCCTCGGACAACCTGGCTATTTCAGGTCCATAGCTTGGTGAGCTGTCTCTGAACTGTCTATACCACAATAACACCCATCCCTAAATATGAAGACTAATACTGTCTTTGAAATTCCAATGTAGTTTCATCAATGCGCTAAATAATTATAGCTTTATCATACCCCCGTGGCTATTCTCTTAGCAATAAATAATGCTCTTTTTGATTCTGCAAATTGTACTTGCACGCACAGATCTATCCGTCTCGGAGTTCTACAATCTCTTGCCATTTGGATAACAGTCCTATTCCAAAATGGACACTTCCATATTTTCTCACATCATACTTCTTTTGCCAGCTGTTTGTCACTCTCTGGAACTCTCTATATCCTCTTCCTTGATCCATTGCTTTCCTATCTGTCTTTGTGTTATCATAAAACTTAATGACTACCCTTTAATGCCTTTACCCAAGACGTTTATATACAGTAAAATTAAACTATCGTCTAGTTGTCCCGAAATCCTGATGGTCTGGAATGTGAGCTGGGGGTGTTGGGCTAGAGACTGGGTCCATACTGTGGGCTAGGTATGCCACTGGACACCACACTGGGTTGGGAACAACAAAGATCAGCAACAGGGTAGTTTTTGGGCCACCATCAGTGTTTAGTGCACCTGTATATTTTGCACTCCCTTTAAACTCAACAGATTTAGTGGGAAATTTATTATACTTCTCTTTAAAAAAAAAAAATTTTGCCTAATAATAGGAGTGCCATCTAATTGCATAGAATTACTGAAATCCCGTGTTCAGCATTATTGGACCTTTACTATAAATTATAATGTTGAGGCTTTGGCACCAGTCCCTGTAGGACACCACTCCTTGCCCACCAGAAAAAAACTATGTTGACTATATTGGGCACTTTTTAGCCAGCTACTTTTGTCTGTGTCATTATTTTATCTCCTGCTACGTGAATTTTAATTTTTCCAAATACCTTGATGTGGCACCTTGGCAATTGACAACTGGAAACTTAATAATTGTAGATTTTTAAGTTTTGGATTTATTATTGTCACATCTAGCAAGGTAGAATGGATAAAGTTCCCCTTTATTCACAACACACCTTACTACTATGTTTGAATGTGGTATCGTTTTCACGAAGCCATGACTTTAATTATTTTAGGAGCGTGAATGGTGATTTCTCTCCGCCCCTTCACCACCACAGTTGTCCTGCCAGTTCCACTGTTCGCATCTATGTATCCTTTTGTTATCGCGTCTTTCACAGCCAACAATGGACCATTGTGGGCTCCACCTTTTCTTGGCCATCGGTGCCGGCTTCAATTTGTTCTGAACCTTTTTATACCTCTAATTTCCCTCTACATTGACCCTTGGTCTGAATGGGAATGATTTGCTGGGGAAATGGGGTTCATGGGAATGCTCCCTAGGAGTGGGAATGAACACCATGGGGCAAATTGCCACTTTTTCTAAGATATTTCTGGCCAGCTTTAATTCTTGATCTCTCTCTGCCTTCATAGATCATGGCGGGTAATATAAAGTTATGCTGTGATTTAACAAAACACTGGTTCGGCTGCACGTAAGATTTTTGTGTGTGTGTGTGTGTAGTTCTGGTTGCCATGATATAGAATGTATGTGGTTGGGCTGAAGACAGTGCAGCAGATATTCATCCGATTGTTGCCAGAATTGGAGGACTTTATTTATGGGGACATCTTTAAGTTTGCTGATGATATCATCAGTATTAGACGAATATTGGGTAAAGTTGAGTCAACACAAGGGAGTTGGAGAATCAGATTTGAATGGTACCAGAACAGCAATCTTGCTGTCGAGTTAGCAGTACCAGGAAGCAGATTATAGACTTCAGCAAGGGGAAAGTCGGCGATCCATCATCCTTGATAGGCTGGGTAGTGGCGGAGGGTGTCAATACTAAGTTCCTGGCAGACTGCATAAAGTGGTGGACATTGCATGGTCTATCGCGGGTGTTGACCTCCTACCGTTGAAGGGATCTGCACTCTGCCTTAAAAAGGTAGCTAATATCATCAAATGCACACCACCCTGTGTCGTGCTCTTGTATTCCTGCTACCATCAGGAAGGAGGTACAGGAGCCTGAGATCCATGTCTCAAGGTTTAAGGGCTGCTTCTCCCCATCAGTCATTACGCTCTTGAACCAACCCTACCTCAGCAACAATCTACCAGTAACTTTATTTTTGGTGCTTGTCTATTATGTCCATTAACCAAGCATTTCTATTATGCTTGGTTATCTAATATTGCTGATAATATTGTATTATTAATGTTTGTATATTTACGATATGTTATTACAATATTGGGCATATAAAACTAAGATTTCATTGCCCATTCCAAGTGCATTAGACAGTTAAACATTAGATTAGATTAGATTCAACATTAATGTAATTGTGCAGAGTACAAGTACAGAGACAACAAAATGCTTTTTCACCATGCAGCCATACGAATGAAAAAAATAGAAAAATAAGAACACACAACACGATAGTCTATAACATAAACATCCCCACATAGCGGTATCAAAGTTCAGTCAACCTCTTGATGTTCACCCGTGGTCGGGACCTCCCGAGCCCCCCGCAGTTGCCGCTACGGGCGGCCCGATGTTCAGACCCTCTCGCCGGGATGATGGAACTCCGACGTCGGAACGGAAGAACATCCTCAGCGGCTTGGACTCTGAGTCGGTCACTTCCTACCGGAGTCCGCGGCTCCCGAAGTCCACAGGCTGAGCTGAGCGGAGATTGAACGCTGGCAGCCCTCGGCAAAGGGTCCCAGGACCCCGCAATGTTGGTCAGAGCCGCCCGCCCTGGGAGCTCTGCAAACCACAGCTCCGCGATGTTGATGCAGCAGGCACCACACTCCGGAACTTCAAATGGCGATCCCAGGTAAGGCATCTCCCGCTCCGCGATGTATCCGGTGCTGCTGAAGCTCTGGTCCGGTCCCCGGCAGGAAAGGCCGCGCCAATCCAGTTGGTAGGCCGCGAGGAGGGGGGCGAGGACGCGACTCGGAGAATAGTCGCATCCTCGCCAGGAAGTGACTGGGAAACGGTTTCCCCCTTACCCTAGCCTCCTCTCCCACATAAAATACTAAAAAAAAATCCTCCAAAACATACTTAAAACAAACTAAAAATAAAAAAAGATAAAAAGACAACAGACTGTAGGCAGAGGCTGCCATCATGCGGCGCCCCCCTCAATATGTATAAACATTCTTCAGTGTTCAGTGGTTTATTGTCCCATGTACAGAGATACAACGGAATGTTTGTTCTGCATGTTATCTATCAAATCATACCATGAGTACAATAGATTGTTTTCTGGAACAGCGTGTGGAGAGTCGTCATGTATCAGCACCATCTTGCAACCTCCAAGTCTCTGGAAGTCTGATCTAGGCCTAAGGAGATATGCAATCTAATTTTAAGGCCGGGTGTCCTGGCAGCACTAGATTGGCGAAGCTTGGCCCAGCCCGATGCCATTGGCTGCTTCATCTGCTGTTTAGTTTAGTTTTATTGCCATGTGTTTTGAGATACAGAGAAAAGCTTTTGTTTGCGTGCTATCCAGTCAAAGAAAGGCTAATGCATGACTACAATCATCCATGTTCAGTTTAATTTAGAGATACAGCGTGCAAACAGGTCCTTCGGTCCAGCGATTCCCACACATTAACACTATCCTACACTAGAAACAATTTACACTTACACCAAGTCAATTAACCTACAAACCTGTACGTCATTAGAGTGTGGGAGGAAACTGGAGATATCGGAGAAAACCATCGTGGTTTCCGGGAGAACGTACAAACTCCGTAAAGACCGCACCTCGGTACACGTGACAATAAACTGAACTGAACTGTAAAGCATTGTTTTTGGTAACTACAGTGAGTGGCTAGAGGTACAGAACAACATGATAATAAGTGGCTGCATTTCAAAACATTGGCATTTTTATATATCCAATGGTCACTGAAAATGCAATTTATGACAGGAGGGAAACTAATTCTGCCACAAGTGGTTAGGATATGGAATGCCCATTCGGGCTAAGTTAGTGGATGCACATTTAATTGTGGCACTTAAGCTAGCTGGATAAATACTTGAAAAAGCATTAGGGAGGGGGAAATACATGGTCTCTGAGATAGTGAAGGAGTGGAACTAGGAGGAAAATACTACTGGAAGAACTCAGCGAGGTGATCAGCATGTGTGGAGGCAATAGCGATATTTCAGATTGAGACCCTGCATCAGGACGAGAATGTAGAGTGACTTGAGCCAGTATTTGGAAGTGAGGGGGAAGGGTGAGACGGAGGCTGGTAGGTGATGTAATCTGATGAGGGGTATGTTGTGCAGATGGAGTCTGGGTGGGAGGAGAGAAAGTGAGTCATAACGTGTAGAAACATTACAAAAAAATAGCAGATGGAGCTGTGTGGGGGAGGGAAGGGGATGGTAAACAGAAACTTGGGTAGATGGGTCATGGATGATGAACAGATTGAACTTGGGAGAGTCAGACATAGAACTAGCTGGATTGCTCTCACACAAAGCCAACACAAACATCATCAGCTATATAGCCTCCGTCCACCATGTAATTTTTCTGTGATTCTGCAAATGCTGCTCTTTTACAAAAGGCAAGTTCACTCGTGTTGCAGGAAAATGCCTCCAGCAATCCTTGTTCAGTGTTTAGAATGTTCGAGGTAAATGTGAAAGCACAAATTAAATGTATAGGCAAGAAGTTCAGATATTGTCATGTGTGTTCCTATGGGCGAAGTGATAGTTTCTCCACACATATTTAATTCCTATATCAAATAGTTTGGAGAAATATGATTGCAACAGGATGCTTAGAAATATTCGCACCTAAGAGGCATATTGTTTTGATGTTTGCATAACAATTTTTTTTCGTCTGGTTTTATTTCACTTACAGTATGTGAATTAGCATGAAATTAGTGATCGCTTTGGCAGAGCAAGGTTTAACTGAGACATCCTGTAGTTTCTTATATCTTTGGAGAGGCAAAGCGAATAAAACAAGTTTATAAACTTTTGAATCTCTTGACCTTGAGTGTTTTTGTCAATTGCTGCTTGATTTAATTGTTTGAGACACTTTTTAGCTATGAAAAAACGGAAAGGATTTTATTGTTTCAACACTGCTTGCATGCAGTAGTTTTCTCCCTTTGATGCAGTGGATCCTTAAAGGTTCACCCTCGAGTAATTTGTAAAGGAATCCCCTGGAGGGAAGAGTTGAGATTGCAATATCTGATATTTTCATCTTGGTCACTAATTACACTAAACCCTCATTGTTGCAGACCTCTTTGTAATTGATTTCAGTTATAGTGCATGGACCTACTGACCTTCACTGCCAGGCTGGACTGCTAACACCACCCCTCGCTCCTTCCAGGTTGCGCCTGCCAACGACGGACCATACGGCTTCCTCGGCTCCATCCATTCTATGCTTTCCGCTAACGCCATTGACCCGTACCTGCTCTATGGCCGCCTACTGGCCCGGGCTGTCAACGCGCCTGGGTTCCAGGCTCATCTCCAAACCCGGAGTCTGAAGAAGGATCTCGACCCGAAACGCCACCTATCCATGTTTATCAGAGATGCTGTTTGACCTACTGAGTTAGTCCAGCACTTTGCGTCTTTTTGTGTAATATCCAGCATCTGCAGTTGTTTGTCTCTACTACATATTTATGGATAATCCCTTACTCGGTTATAGAGGACAATCGGCAATAACGGACACCATATTTTCTCCAACTCCACCACCCACAATGGTCCGTTATAATGAGGGTTTACTGTACTTTCTAATTTTTCCTGTGTATAACCATGTATTATGTGGGGGATTTTTCTTAGAACTTGCTTCTAAAATGCCTCACAAAAATTGGGCAGTCTTATCTTAATGAAGTATCACTTTACCATATTGCATAATAATGTATAAAGCGAGAAAAATGTGACTGCTTTTGTCGCCTGCATTCTCACTGGTCCAAGTTTCAATATTTATCATCTATATATCATACTTTGAGGATGTTGATTACAAAACTTTAACTATTTATATGCATTTGCTCAAGAGAAGATGAGCACAGAATAGTCCTCAGCGATAGCAGCATAATTTTATTAATCACTTTTAATATAATAAAACTTCCAAGGCACTTTTCAGAGGCATTTAAACAAAAACAAACACAAGTAATCTACAGCTGGAGATACAGGTGTAGATGACCAAATCCTTGGTCAGAGAGAGGGGTTCTGAAGGAATGAGAGGCTTAAAGAACCCCTAGAAGCATTATAACTAGTATTGGGTGATAACATTTTGATGGTCAAGAGACTGGAATTTGGGGAGTGTTGATGTTTTGGTTCACAGGGTTTTTGACATACGAAGGAGCAAGCCACAGAGGAGAATGATATTTTTTTGGAATAAGATGTTGTGTCCTGGTTAACCACTGGATTTATGGGAGATCAGGAAATCCAGGGTTCTGGGTGGCCCCATTTATGGGTAGATCTGGAAGTGTGGGCTGATGGTAGCCCAGAGCTAATGGGGCAGGGATGAGGGAGATGAGCTTAAGAGCAGTTATAAAAGTGGAGAAAGGTGATCTTTGTGATCCCAAACTCATCATAGTCAAATATCTCAACAAGATTGTGAATATTGAGACCAGATTTCAGACAATTCTGAGTGGAATGGTGGCTGGTATGCTTTCATTACTTTTCATTTTGTTGTTGCACGTGGTTGGCAGTTCCTGGCAGTTTTCATAATGAAAGTGTGGAGAACTTTTTGTCTTGGACATTGACCGTTGCATTATTTGTCCAATGATATACAATACAATACAATTCAATTTATTGTCATTTGGACCCCTTGAGGTCCAAACGAAATGTCGTTTCTGCAGCCATACATTACAAAACAAAAAGACCCGAGACACAACACAGTTTACACAAACATCCATCACATCGTTGTGATGGAAGGGAAAAAAAAAAACTTATCTCTCCACTGCACTCTTCCCCCCCGATGTCAAAGTCAAACCCCCGGCTGGCGATGGCGATTGTCCCGCGGCCATTAAAGCCACGCCGGGTGATGCAAGGTCGCGCACCGGGTCTAGTTGTTAGAGCCCCCGGCGTGCGCTCGCAAAGTCCCGCGGCCATTCCAAGCCGCGCGGGGCGGTGCTGTAAGGCCCCGCTCCAGGTGCTCTTCAACCCCGCAACTCGGGCGGGAGAAGTCGCCGTTGCGGAAGCCCCGAAAAGCGGTCACCCAGCAGGGACCCGCGGGCTCCCGGTGCCGCCGTCCGCCAAACCCGCAGTTGCAGCCTCTGGAACTCCGGAGGTCGGGTGGCAGCAGCGCTCCACCACAGCTCCACCCGCTCCGGACTCGGCCAGCCCCGTGACGGTGAGTAGTCGGCAGCTCCGCAGCTGGAACCCCAGGTCGTTCCTGTTGGAGGCCGCTCCACGTTGCAGCCCCAACGACAACGGAGACCCGACAAAAAAAAGGTCGGGTCTCCCGTGCAGGGGAAAGATTTTAAAGTTACCCCCCACACACATACCCCAACAAAAAAAATAACAAAAACTACATAAAAACGAGACAAAAAATAATAAAACACAGACGGACTGCAGAGGCCGCTGCTGACGAGAGTCGCGCCGCCCACCGAATTGGAATATACTAATTGTTCTTTAAAATGGAAAGTTAATACTAAAATCAAGGACCATTAGAGGGTTATTTAAATGTAAGTTATAAAAAGTATGTTGGTATGCGTTCCACCTTGCCTGCCACATCACTGAATTGTGGAACCACAACCAGCCTTCCACTGGAACTCTCGTGTTTGTGAGCTTTAACTGTTCTTTTATAAAAGTGCATAGATTCAATTGTGCCAATTCTTGATATGATTTATGGATTTTAAGTAGTTCTCATAGCGCAACTATGTGAAAATTCAGCACATTCAAAATAAATAAAACCTGAATCAGTGGTTAAAGTTGACTTTTTTTCCTTTGCCAAATGCAATTGGCAAGATATCCCAGGTGGGTTTTGAGGAGGCTTTTGAGGATGGGAAGACATGTACACTCCAAGACTGCTACCAAAAGAAGGAGAACTTAGAGCCATGGAAATATCAAAAGCCACTTTATAGTTGGCAAGACTGAGGTTACAAAGCAAGGAAGGGGTTTATTAGTTTTCATGTCTGCAAGCAAAATTATGACAACCAAGAATAAGGTTGATATAACAGGAAGTGAAACTTAGTGCATCGCAGAAAGCAGATATTTGAAAAAAAATGAAGATAAGATTGCATCCCATGTGGCTGGATCTAGAAAGAGGGACTTTTGCAGATATGCTGCGAGCAGCATCAACAATTGGCTTTGTTACATCACCTTCTGTGGCAAGTGTTCTGAGACATTTCATGGGATAATTAACAAGCAAATATTAACATTAAGTCACTGGCAGTGCTAAGAACCAAAAGTTTAGGCAAAATAATGGTTTTAGAGCTTGTCTCCCTGAGCTGACTCTAGTGGGATCTGATTTGATTAGGTTTATGTGTTAGTACATTTTGGTGAACTGCAAGGTCGTGCCATGCTGGATCGGCATGGTACTTCATCCAGATCACAGTTACTTGCTTAGTATTCCTGGATATGATTACATATTTGGAGTTATTATATTTATTGTCAAGATGGGGGAGAAAGAAGGGGAGCAAAGTTATTGCATCAAGTGCAGATTGCCATGATTGGGTTTTAATTTGATTTTCCAAAGAGTGTCAGAAGAAAAGCAATGGTAGATTTGGAAAGATGTTTCTAGAACAGGGCACCTGGCATGCAAATGGAATGATGAAGCTTTGGGATAGCAAACAGTTTTTTAAAATTATGTGAGGAAGACTCACAATATGGTAAAGTGATAGTTCCAGTGGAAGGCTGGTTGTGGTTCCACAATTCAGTGATGTGGCAGGCAAGGTGGAACGCATACCAACATACTTTTTATAACTTACATTTAAATAACCCTCTAATGGTCCTTGATTTTAGTATTAACTTTCCATTTTAAAGAACAATTAGTATATTCCAATTTATATCATTGGACAAATAATGCAACGGTCAATGTCCAAGACAAAAAGTTCTCCACACTTTCATTATGAAAACTGCCAGGAACTGCCAACCACGTGCAACAACAAAATGAAAAGTAATGAAAGCATACCAGCCACCACTCCACTCAGAATTGTCTGAAATCTGGTCTCAATGTTCATAATCATTGAGATATTTGACTGTGATGAGTTTGGGATCACAAAGATCACCTTTCTCCACTTTTATAACTGCTCTTAAGGTCATCTCCCTCATCCCTGCCCCATTAGCTCTGGGCTACCATCAGCCCACACTTCCAGACCTACCCATAAATGGGGCCACCCAGAACCCTGGATTTTCTGATCTCCCATAAATCCAGTGGTTAACCAGGACACAACATCTTATTCCAAAAAAGTATAATTCTCCTCTGTGGCTTGCTCCTTCGTATGTCAAAAACCCTGTGAACCAAGACATCAACACTCCCCAAATTCCAGTCTCTTGACCATCAAAATGTTATCACCCAATACTAGTTATAATGCTTCAAGGGGTTCTTTAAGCCTCTCATTCCTTCAGAACCCCTCTCTCTGACCAAGGATTTGGTCACCTACACCTGTATCTCCAGCTGTAGATTACTTGTGTTTGTTTTTGTTTAAATGCCTCTGAAAAGTGCCTTGGAAGTTTTATTATATTAAAAGTGATTAATAAAATTATGCTGCTATCGCTGAGGACTATTCTGTGCTCATCTTCTCTTGAGCAAATGCATATAAATAGTTAAAGTTTTGTAATCAACATCCTCAAAGTGATATATAGATGATAAATATTGAAACTTGGACCAGTGAGAATGCAGGCGACAAAAGCAGTCACATTTTTCTCGCTTTATACATTATTATGCAATATGGTAAAGTGATACTTCATTAAGATAAGACTGCCCAATTTTTGTGAGGCATTTTAGAAGCAAGTTCTAAGAAAAATCCCCCACATAAGGAGAATAAAATCAGAGGAATAACTATGATATAAACTACAATTACAATGTTTTAATTGATTTGATTTAAACTGGACATCAATGTAGGGGAAATAATGTAATGGATGATGGGTGAATGGTACGATGTGAGTTGGGCTACAGGAAGCACTGCCTTAATAATTGCTGCTGATCAGAAATCTTGGTTAGGTGAGTGAAGAAAAATATTGTCCATTTGGAAGGTAAATGAAGACGGAGGAACGGACAGTTTATTGCCTCCATAATTTTGCCCACTGAGCAACCAAAGCTTCTGTATGAACAAAATGCAACAAATCTAAAATGGTAACATCATCCTAAAACTGCATGTCAGTTTCTATGTCAGTAGTTAGAACAAAATTAATGTTTCAGTTCTCATCCTTTCTCAGAAATTGACATTGCAGTTGAGTCAACCAGGTCATGCAATAACAATTCCTGGTTACAAAATCACAAATGGGAAATTTTGGATGTAGAAACTTCTAATAGATTTGAATTGATATCAATGTCATGTACTTAATTAAATTTTAATGCAAAGTTACGTAACAAATAATAACAGGTTATTCGAGTAATACTGCAGATTAGTTAAACCAACACTGCGAATTAAAGCAGATCAAAATATGAAGTTTTAAAATGGGGTAAGGTTAATTTATGTAAAATATAACAGACAATCAATCTAGCAGTTCAAATTCTGTAGTGTTTTTGTGGTATAATCTTTATGGATATTCTAAGTCAATCTTTCTTTCTTCCAGGCATATTAACGTTTACAACATTTAAAACTGGTGCCAGGGATATCAAATGATCATATCTAATGTTTTCAACTATTTTGCTATTAGAAACAAGCTTGTATTAGATATTTAAATTTAACAGTTTATTTGTCCTGATTATATTGCACAAAATGTTCATCCATTTAGAATTACTTGGAATTCTCTAAAGCAAACTAAGGTTGCTATTCATTGACTGCAGGTGGAACGTTTTGTACTAACTTACATACATAAAGCTGGAGACGTGACGACTCTGTCATGCAGTTAACTGAAGAGACATGAGAACAAGGCATCAGTTTTCGATCCCCGTGTTTCTAGATAACTCTCCATTGTCACGATTTCCTATAATGTGAAGCCACCTCTCTCCGTGCATGACCCAAGTAGTTCAAATTGAAAATGAAATAACACTTGGCACGAATCCTGTGACACCAAATTTTATTCACTAGAACTGCCTGTATCCCTAAAAACTAAGGACATTGACATCAAGACAAATGTGAGGTGTTACATGTTGGGAAGTCTAACATGGGCAGGACCTGCACAGTGAATGGTAGGGTTCTGGGGGGTGTTGTAGAGTAGAGGCATTTTGGAGTGCAGGTGCATGGTTCCTTGAAGTCGCAGGTAGGTAAGGTGGTCAAGAAGGCTTTTGGTATATTGGCCATCAGTCAGAGTATTGAGTATATAAGTTGGGAGGTCATGTTGCAATTGTATAAGACGTTGGTGAGACCGCATTTAGAGTATTGTGTTCACTTCTGGGTACCATGTTATAGGAAAGATGTCAAGCTGGAAGGGTACAGAGAAGATTTACGAGGATGTTGCCAGGACTAGAGGTTGTGAGCTTTAGGGAGAGGTTGAGTATGTTGGGAATCTATTCCCTGGAGCGCAGGAGGATGAGGGGTGATCTTATATAGGTGTACAAAATTATGAGAGCAATAGATTGGGTTGGTGCACAGAGTCTCTTGCCGAGAGTAGGTGAATCAAGGACCAGAGGATATATGTTTAAGGTGACGGGAAAAAGATTTAATAGGAATCTAAGTGGTAACTTTTTCACACAAATGGTGATGGGTGTATGGAACAAGCTGCCAGATGAGGTCGTTGAGACTGGGACAATCCCAACTTTTAAGGAACATCTAGACAGGTACATAGATAGGACATGTTTAGAGGGATATGGACCAAACGCAAGCAGGTGGGATGAGTGTAGTTGAGACATGTTGGCTGATGCGGGCAAGTTTGGTCAAAGGGGCTGTTTCCACTCTATGACTTAAGATAATATACTGATAAATGGGCAGATGTGCAAATATGTTGAGAGGAATGCTTGAGGCTCTGAACACTCCTAAAGATGACAACAAATAGGAAAAGAGATACAAGTGCTGTGGCCCAACTTGGGGTGCCAGTGGAGTACAAGCAGAAAATTAAGAACAGATAGAAAATGAACTAAAATGTCATGGAAGGTGCCATTTCCTGGAATCTTGGGAGGGATAGGAAAGATTATGGCTGAAGAGAGGTCTTGACCCGAAACATCGGCCATTCCTCTTCAGCGATGCTGCTTGGCCTGCGGAGTTACTCTAGCACTTTGTGTCTATCTTCAATTTAAACCAGCATCTGCAGGTCCTTCCTTCACAAAATTAGGGAATGCTGCTTTTAAAAAAAATTCTGGCTACCATATTACAAGACAACACATGAGATGCAAGAAGATATAGATGTTGGAATCTCGAGCTAAAAACAGGTTTAAAGAACTCAGCGGGTCAGGCAGCATCTGTGAAGGGGAGTGAAAATAATGTTTCAAGTCTGGATTTTTCTTCAGCTTACACTTGCCATGGGGAGTGCAACAAAACGTTCATAATACTGTTCCCAGGTGTAGTTTGCTTTGAGGATGGATATAGACTGAATTCTTCTTGTGTTTAAAATTATGACAGCAGATTGTATCAAAAATGTACAAACATCCTAAATGGCTTGCCAGACTGATTTCTACAGCTGAGGAGTCTAGGACTGGGGGTGTGGTTTCAGAGAAAGTAGAAGGCTGTTTCGGACCGACATGACAGAGACAATCATAGTTATACCACATGGAAACAGGCCCTTTTATTTTCAACTCATCCATGATGCCCCATCTAAGCAAATCCCATTCATTGTGGCGAGCCTTTAGATCTCTGTGAGCAGCTATGGAGACTTGATTTCTTGAAAACATTTAAAGCAGATCATAGACTTCTGAACATTAAAGGACATAGCAATTGTGAGGAAGCCAAAAACATAATAATGATGGAGCACGTTTGAAGGGCCTTGTATCTCTTGTGTTCATTTGTTCTTGAGGTGAATACTTGAAGGAGTGGGTATGAGTGATATGCAAACAGAGGAGACTTGTTTAATTTGGCATCATATAAGTTACAGATATTGTAGATCAAAGGGCTTGCTCTGTTTTATCAAAAGGGTAAGCTTTTCAGAGGGTGGTGAATATTTGGATGGAGCTGTCAGAGGAGGTAGTGGTTGCAGATACTATTAGAATGTTTTGAAGGTATTTGGATAAGATTAGAGGGATATGAGCCTAATATGCACAACTGGGATCGGCTAGGATGGACATCACAATCAGCATGAATGTGGTGACCACTTATAAGGTGTATTTTTGTTGCACGTTTCTGATTACGTGCCACAAAATACGTTTAAACATTAATAGTGCTTCTACCAGACAGTGTCTGCAACTAACAATGTGAACAGGTCAGACATCATTAGAGAAAAAACACTGAAACCCAACATCAATATAGTTCAGTATCATTATAGCATGATAATTACAAATTAGCTTAGCTTCAAGCAGTGTAGATATGCTTTTTAATCCTAGCATTACCTTCTATTTAACATATATTTTGTTTTCCTCAACAGTGAAGATCCATTACACAAATCTGTAGTTTCTACGAACAAGCTAAAGCTGAGGCACGCATCTATGTATTCTGATCCTGAGAGCCAGGGCACGTACACCAGTGTCATTCCTCCCCCTCCCAGCCGAATACAAGTGAAAAAAGTCTCCACCAGTGTGCCCCATGATGTGATAGCACAGCGAGTGCCAGCAACAGAACAACAGGTATTGTGAAACAGTCCGTTCTCTTCAGTCTAATTTTTTTTAATGTGCACCCAGATACAGTGATAAGCTTTGTTATGCATGCTGTCCAGTTGAATCTTACCATGAGTACAATGAAGCACTAGTAAAAGAATGGAACAAATTGTAAAACTGTAGAACAATTGCAGGATAATAGTCGACCCACTTCTGGGACAACAAGTAAAGAGTTGTTACGTTCCTGCAGCATCTTGCAAATTTCAAGTCTCAAGTCGGCAAAAATTTCGCTCTTTTCCCTCTTCCCTATCTCCTTCATGAAAGCTTCCTGATTTTGGGAACATTTACTGATTTTTATTTTTAATTATATATGCTAAAATCATTGATTTGCCAAGGGATTTGAACGTGATCTCCGGGTTGATCATCCAGTGCCACAATCATGAGATTACCAAAGGCATGCAGTATTGCTATTTGTAAAGGTTACTGCCTAAAAATTACGGCAAATTTCTTTTAATATTGATTGTTTTGAGAACAAGCACACTCGCTCGCCCCTTGTTGAATCAGCTGAATAGTAAATTAAATACAAGCAGTTCTATAAGGCAGGAACGGGGTACTGATTGGGGATGATCAGCCATGATCACATTGAATGGCTCGAAGGACCGAATGGCCTACTCCTGCACCTATTGTCTATAATGCGAGTTATGTTCCTAAGAAACCTTGTGTTATAGAATATTGTCACGGTCTTTTAAACAGTCATATGTTTTTGTTACAGTAAGCTAAAGGATTTATGTCACATTGTTCATAGTATTGCACAAGTTTCAATAGAACCAACTGCTTGCCAATTTCAGTGGTCAACTGCAGTGAAGCTGACAGACTGTATTCTTAAGAGACAATGGTGTCTGATTACTACTGGACTGCTTTGCAAGACAGCTTTTTTCTGTTTGTCAATTTTGGAAGTAACAAGTTATTTTGTTCTGATCAAAATTACGTTGTAACTAATATAATACAAATCATCCCTCATTCAATTGCATTATGTCCAATTTGTGAATTAGAAACATGCATTATTGCAGAACAATTTATGCCAATTTGATTTTTTTTGTTTTTAAATTTGATTCGAGACCTGAAAGTTCTCTCTTTTTCTACCCAATCAGGATTCTACGTCCCCAGTTGTGTCGCCTCATCATTCGCCACTATCTTCACCAGTTGCCTGGAGGAAACACAGCAAGCAGCATCCAAGTGGAGGTAAAGCAGAGAGCACTTGGGCAAAAGTGGTACATGTTTTTTCTTTGTCAATGTTGGATTGACCTTTTCCAATGTGGCAGATGGACGTGATTTGGTGACTTGATCAGTAAAGTAATTGGATGCAAAAATTGTACCATTAGATGAAAATGGATTATTATTGTTATGCTGAGGATGTTGAGAAAGTCGGCTAGAACAGAACATGTTTTGTGTAGGAAGGAACCGCAGATGCTGGTTAAACAGAAGATAGACACAAAAGGTTGGAGTAACTCAGCATCTCTGGAGAAAAGGAATAGGTGGCGTTTCTGGTTGAGACCCTTCTTCAAACATGCAGACAAGAAGGGTCTTGACCTGAGAAGTCACCTATACCTTTTCTCGAGAGACGTTGTCTGACCAGCTGAGTTACTCCAGCTTTATAGAAACATAGAAAATAGGTGCAGGAGTAGGCCATTCGGCCCTTCGAGCCTGCACCGCCATTCAATATGATCATGGCTGATCATCCAACTCAATTATGTCTCTATCTACAGAATATGTCTAAAGTGAAAAGCCAAAACCATTTACACTTTGCGAGTTTGTGCCGCTGTTAGCTTTTTCCCCATATCTGCTAACTGGTGTAGAAAATAAATTTTAATCTTTAAGTTGATTTTAATAGATATCTAAAACCTGCTGTGCAAATTTCCTATACCTCCATTCCCTGCATATCCATATCCCCGTCCAAATGCTGCTATCATACCTGCTTCCACCCCTCTGGCAGCGCATTCCAGGCACCCATCACTCACTTTCAAAAACAAAACAAAAAAAGATGTAACCCGCCCACCCCTTTTAAACTTTGTCCCTCATCGTATTCCTGCATCAGAGGTTATGGAGAGAAGGCATGCGAATGGGGTTAGGAGGGAGAGATAGATCAGCAATGATTGAATGGCAGAGTAGACTTGATGGGCTGAATAGCCTAATTCTACTCCTGTCACTTATGATCTTATGATCTTTCTCTGTGTCTTCTGAAGACATTGGCTCATAGGGGGATCTAATGCTCTCAGTCATCCAGTTCTTCAACTCATCCCACTGAGGGACTTGACGATGAATGTTGTCTTGGTTGTGGAGATGTCATCAATGAGCTGTTGCCTTAATTATGCAAAAGCTACATCGTCCAGCAGAGGTCACTAGAGGGCAAATAGAGGGCTAAGATCTCCGGTCCTTCGCAATAAGCGAGTTCGGTATTCCGACTGCGCATGCCCAGTCATAGGTCATTTGCTATAAACAGTCTCGGCAATGGTGGTGCTACGTTGTGTGCAGGCTTGAGTTTCGTCCGTGGTCGGAGTCGGGCCTGGCTGTCTCGACGCTGTTGAGTTGCTGCTGAGCCCTCCCCGTCCGTCCCTGTTCGTGGCGGTCCCGGACTTGCAGTCGGCGCTGCTGCTGCTGGCTCCAGCTCGGCTCTGCCTGTCCCGCCAGCTGCCTTCCACCTCCCCTCCCTTCCCCTCAGTCCGACACCAAGATCCTGCTGAAGATGGACAGCCGTCAGTCCTGCTCAAAGACAGGCGACTTGGAGCCTCTGCTGCTGGAGACATCCTGGTCGGAGAGAGAGAGTCTGCGGACGGGCTCCTGCCAGCAATGGGCAGGCTGGGCGCCCGCTGGAGCTGCTGGTGCAGTTGGTAGTGCTGGCGGCAGCAGCAACCTCCTCCCCCTCCCTTGCCCAGCCCAGAGTCCGGGAAAACTCCAACTCCACATCGTGGTTGAAGGCCGCCCACAGAGCGGCCCAGTCAAGTGACGGGTCGGAGGAGGTCCAGCCCAGGTGAGCGCTTTGGTGCAGGCGAGGCCGGGGCCCTTGCTCCTCCTCGGGGTTGGGGATGAAGTGGCAGCGGGTACCGTAGCGGCAGAAGCCAGTGGTGTGCAAGGTGCGGCACAGCTCCGTCTTGTACTTGGGGTGGCGGCTGAAGGAGCGCAGTTCGGCCAGGCTGTGGGTGAACTGGCACATGTCGTTGTAGCGGCCCATCGGAGAGCGGGTTCCTCTGGAGTTAGAGCGGGGTTGGGCTGGAGTTGGCGCTGGCTGTGGGCCTGGGGGCTGGTGTCACAACTGTCCGGGCGGGGATAGGACACTCGAGTGGGGGGGGTGGGGCGGGGCGGTCTGGTGGTGGTTCGGCAGCGCTTGCGGTGCCAGGGACCCGGGTTCGATCCTGGCTGCGGATGAGGCGCGGGTCTGTATGCGTGCAGCTGCCGAGAATGTCTCTCCGCCGGTCCAGTCTTTCCCCGCACCCCCCGGACTCCCACTCGCATCTGCCCCCTCTATCTGCCCCCTGACAAAAATAAGCTTGAAAAAAGACAAAAAATCGGACCCAAACTTTACTCACTGTATCTACAGTTTGATTTTTCTTTATAGCGTTTGACCTTTGACAAATCCCATGATTCCTTGCATTTTTCGGAATACCAAACTCGCTTATTGCAGCAGCAATCTTGGATTGTTTGTCAGCACAGTTTGAACCTTGTTCTGTCATAGGTATTTATTCTGTAGAATACTTTACCTGTTGAAGGTGTCCAAAATCATAAATTCCACAAGAATATTTTTGGAAAATATGAGATGGCTGGATAGGATTTGAAGTGGACGGTATAGAGCTCTTTGTAAAGAATTGTGAAAGTTAGTTTGTCTAGAATCTGTTTTCAAACATGTGGGGCATGGTACAGGTGGGAGGGGAGGCACAGTTATTAAAGCAAGTACTTTTTTTTGTTAAAATGGAGAATGAAAGAGACCCACCATAACCATCATAATAAGTCACCATTCTGAAATGGAACACAATAAACAAAATAAGAAGCCAATAATCCAAAATCTATTCAGTAAGGATGCTGATTTGGATTACAATGGGTTCTGGAATATTCACTTGTTTTAGTCGTCCAATAGTATTGTTTACCTCTGAGCTGCGATCCAGTTGCCTTGGGTAAATTGAAGCAGTAAGTAGGAGATACAAGAAACTGCAGATGCTTGAATCTTGAGCAAAAAACTAAGTGCTGGAGGAATTCAGTGGGTCAGGCTAAATAAATATTCTACATAGCTTGTAATACCTAGTTTCCTTCTGATCCCATGTTCAATTTTAATGTGTATTTGCAAAATATTTTTAATAGAATGTAATTAATGGCATGTTTTGTTTTGAAATTTTGTCTTTAAACCATAAACTTCAATGCTGCTAATTTAATCGGTATTCCTTATACTTCCATTCCAGGGTCGGCTGCTGGTGATGGCATGTGGCCTGCCCACTCCCCACCTCCCAATCAAGAGAACTGGGTGAGTTTCACTGATACTCCTCCGAGCAGCACACTTCCAACAATGCATCCCGCTTCCGTTCAGGTAAGCAAGGGCAGCATATGTAAAATACTCTTAAGCCATTTGCTTTAAAACAATCTTAAATAAATATAAAATCTTCAATCCATAGTTATAGGGCCTGAATATGGGCCCTTCAGCCCAACTTCATGCCATCCAATATGCTGACCTACCCCAATCCTATTTATCCATGTTTGGCCCATATCTCTCTCAATTGTTCCTGTTCAATTTCCTGTCCTAATGTATTTTAAACAGGCGACCCTCATGTTACTGCTGTTCAGGTTATGGAAATTCACCCAATAATTTGGGATGGAATTAAATTTACACTCGAAATTTGAGGGGAAATATTTATTTTGACTAATTTCTTGACCTTCGTGCAGATGATCCAACATTATGTTACTGAAAATATTTTGTTCTATAAATACACCCACAGTCATACAGGGTCTCATTGGCTCCAGAAAAAGCAGTCCCAGCCTATCCAATTGTCTTTATAGCTCAAGACATGTTCTGCAACGTTCTGTGATTCCATTCTGCACTTTCTCCACTTTACTCGCATCCTTCCCACAGTGACGATCAGAACTGCACCTAATACTTTGTGTGAGCTAGCCAATGTTTTGTACAAATCTAACACGATGTCACAACTCCTACAAACAATTTTGTTGCCTTCAGTATTTATGTAACAAAAATGGAACATTGAGCTCTTGAAATTGAAGTGCAGGGGCGATGAAAAGTATTCAGTGACAGTGGCTAATGGGTTGTTATAAAGAGTCAAGTCCCATTTGTTACACAAACATGCAGGGTTGAATGGGAGATTGTCATATTATCAGGTTAATCTAAGTAATTCCTGTTGGCTATAAACATCCAAGATGTTTTGTAACAATCTGATAGGTTAATGGTAACTCTTACAGTTGCCAGAATACGTTTTTTTTTAAATTTGTACAAATCATTACATTGATGTGATTTGACTAGACTATCTAGACTACAAACATTTAAAGTGTTTCCTGGCCAATACTCAAAAACATATTCTGGGGGATGCTAATACTCTAATCGTATATTTCCCCCAAAGAAGAGGATTTGAGTGTACAGCAAATTGTTTTAGCAATTTTTTTATTTTTTTTTAATTTTCAGCTCGGCCAGAAGCTTTTTTCCATATTGCATTTTTTCTATCTTTATGGTGGAAGTACAGCTTTACATAGGAAACTAGCTATGCACACAGTTTGAGATGAAAAGCTGACTGACTTACTGAGTTGAATGACATTTTTTATCTCGGTTAAATCATTTATAGTCAGTATGGAAACGGGCTCATCGACCCAGCATGTCCATGCTGACCAAGATGCTCCATTTGAACTAATTCCTTTTGTCTGCTTTAGGCCATATCCCTCTAAAATATTCCTGTTCACATACCTGTCCAAATATCTTTTAAATGTTACTGTGCCTGTCAACTATTTCATCATGTAGCTCGATCCGTGTACTCGCCACCTCTATGAGAAAGTTGCCCCGCAGGTTCTTATTAAATCTTCCCCTCTCGCCTTAAACCCAATACCCACTTGCTCTTGATTCTCCTCCTCTGGGTCACTGCGTTCACCCTATCAATCCCCGTCATGGTTTTACACAGCCCTATAAAATGATTCCTCAGTCTCCTGTCCTAGGATTAAAGCCCTACACTGCCCAACCTCGAGTATGTTAGTTTCGCTAATTGCAAGGTCATGGATTTGATTCACCTTGGGTTTGTTATGCAGGAACACACAACAGTAAGGACAGTGGCATCTGCTACAAATGCCATGGAAATTCGCAGGCAATCTAGTGGCTATGATGATCCTTGGAAGATTACAGATGAGCAAAGACAGTATTACATCAACCAATTCAAAAATATTCAACCAGATTTGAATGGTTTTATTCCAGGTACGATTTGAAAATCAAATATAGTCTAATGTTCGTTATGATGAACCTCTTGGTGAATTAACAGATGGGCCTGGCATTAAATGTAGCTTTTCTCAAAAGAGGAAAGCTATCAATTTTTTGCTGCCCATGCTAAAGTTGAAGCAGTTAGAAATCTTCAACTGTTTTGTTTCCTCCAAAGAGAGCAGCCTACTCGTGATAAAATAGCAGCATTTTATTAAATAAACTATCATATGCAAGGTCTGTATAACGTTATGAACTTGCATTGTCACAGCCTGCAAATTCCCAGAATCAAAATCTTCTGTAAGAAGTTTAGGTATTTATTATATGGTGTCCAACATGACTTTTTTTCATTGTTTGGTTATCTAGACAGAAACTGAAGTTCAAACTTGAAGTTTGACTCAGTTCCTTTTGTTAAACATTTTAAACATATTATTATTTTATGCAAGTTCATATACACACCCAAGATTGAATTATTTGGAATTACAAACGGGGTATAGGATGAACAAAAAAATATACTTGGCTATGAAAGTGGATGTCTGGAATTGTTTTCCAAGTCCATATTACTGCTCTTTCACCTTATTTACTTTATTGCAATTTGTATGGTAAATATTCACTTTGCGCCATACTAATCATAAATTAAAGTGTACTGGAGTTAACAAAAACATTCTTAATTTCTCTTACCAAGATGCTGTATTCTTGCAGGATCTGCAGCTAAAGAATTCTTCACGAAATCCAAATTACCAATTCTGGAGCTTTCTCACATTTGGTAAGTATCAGCACGATTTAATATTTGCAGTATTTCGTTGTCAACGGTTCCCAAAACAAATGGTTTGGGGGTACAAGTAGAATTTTGCTTTACATTGTCATTGAACCAAAGCCTTTCTGATAGGCAGAAACAATGGACATTCAGTATTCATTCCTTTCAATATCTTTTGTAGCTTCTGCAGTCCACCCACTCATACTCTTGTTTATCTTAGCATTGACAAAACCTAAATAATGAATATGGGTTGATGAACCACTTTGTTATGTTGGAAATGGAGACCTTTTTCAGAGATTTTCACCCCCTCACTGGGTACTTTCCCCTGCAACCGCAGGAAATGCAACACTTGTCCCTTTACCTTCCCCCTCCACTCCATCCAAGGACCAAATCAGTCTTTCCAGGTGAGGCCGAGGCTCACCTGCACCTCCTCCAACGTCATCTACTGCATCCACTGTACAGATGTCAACTTCTCTACATCGGCGAGACCAAACGCAGGTTCGGCGATCGCTTCGATGAACACCTCCGCTCAGTCCGTCTTAACCGACCTGATCGCCCAGTTGCTCAGCACTTCAACTCCCCCACCCTATGCCACTCTGACCTTTCTGTCCTGGGCCTCCTCCATTGCCAGAGTGAGGCCCAGTGCAAATTGGAGGAACAGCATCTCATATTTTGCTTGAGTAGTTTACACCCCAGCGGTATGTACATGGACTTCTCTAATTTTAGATAGCCCTTGCTTTTTCCCTCCTTCCCCTTCCCAGTTCTCCCACAAGTCCCACTGTCTCCGCCTACTTCCTTTCTTCCCCCCCCCCCCCCCAGTCTGAAGAAGGGTTTCGACCCGAAACGTTGCCAATTCCTTCTCTCCATGGATGTTGCCTCACCCGCTGAGTTTCTCCAGCATTTTTTGTCTACCTTCGATTTTTCCCATCTGCCGTTCGTTCTTAAACATCTCATTCTAAAGTATTGCTATTTCAAGTAAAAAATGCGTGAGAAGCAAGTAATTTGATTCAGTGGCAGTTGGACTGAAGGATTCAAGTGAAGTTCCACCAAACTAAAGCTCAAAACATTTTTTTGCAGACTAGCTAGCTGGACTGGCCATAGTCGCACATGGATTAACCACTGCTTTGTTCATTGTTCAGAATTCTCATTGTGGAGTTGAATATTTACAACAATGGCCCAAGCCAATTGAGAGCTGATAAATGTGGGGGTAATGTTTTAAATAAGTGAATAGCCATTTATTCCCCACCCGTACAATATCATTAGCTTAATTACGTGAAAGAATAAAGTAAAACAGATAACAGTAATGCAAAGGACATTGTATATTTGATCGCCTTCTTCCCACTATTTCTCTTCCATTTTTTAATGTAAGTTTTCTGTATTTTAAACAGTTTGTCATATTGACCTTTGACCTGTCAGTTTGTTAACATCATGCCAATGGATATTTTGTTTTATTTCCCATCTTCCTGTGATGAAATTTGCTTCATCATAAAACAGATTTGTATTGAATTGTTGATTTAGTTTATTGTCACTTATACCTAGATACAGTGAAATTCCTTGTCTTTGAATAAAGTACACAAGAGTCGCCACAAAGGTGCCGACAAATTTACAAAAAGTACTCATCCCTTCTTCGTGTGCCAGCCATGTCACCCTTAGTTCTTTGCTTTTCTCTCCCCAAACGCCAGGTCTCCCATTGTTCTCGGCGGCCTCCCCACTCCGGGTCCCCCTGTGTCTTGGCGGCCCCACTCCCATGCCAGGTCCCTCTTTGTTTTCTCGGTGGCCTCCCATCCAGGTTCCCCTTAGTTCTCAGCGGCTCCCCCGCATCAGGTGTTCCCCTTGTCAGCAGTTCATTACATCGGCTCTGTTCTTTTGATGGGATGCCATTTCTATGCGACACATTTGTACCTGGCAAAAACCACTTACCTCTATGGAATTGGGAGTTTTTGTTTGGAAGAGAAAATAATGTACTAGGAGCTGGAATTGGGACAGCAGATAGCAATTGTGTTCTCCCTATTGATTATCCACAGCTATTGAAACGACACAAAAGATCTTGACTGAGGATATAATGGTTAGATTGAAGTGTGATTGAACAAATTGAGCATGTTCATACTGAAAAGAAGGTTAAGAGGTGATGTGATTGCTTTTTATGATTTTAAATTGATTACATAATGTGACCCAAGATAACTTAGTTCTATCCTTCTAGATAAGAGGATGTGAGCGGTCTTGAAGAGTAAATTCTCAACTAATCTGTAGAAACAGTATTTTGTGCTCTAATCCATGGCATAAGATTGATTTATACAAATGCAAATTTTATTCTGGCTTGTTATCAGGTGAAAGCATTTGCGCGCCATGACAAGGTGGGAGAGTTGCAATGCCGAGGATGCACGAGTAACTTTATACTGGTTCCCAGAGCATTTCGCCAGTCTTGTTGACCTTGTTCTAGGCCTGGATATGTTCCAGCTGCCTTGATAATTACTATTTAACCACCTCATGATTTTATTGTGTGACTTCCAAACCAATGAACGGAAAACAAGTTATATTAACCCACGTTAATGATATCGTTGTTTGTGAATGTCTTAATAAAAATGATAAATCTGATAAATTTCTGTGAAAATATCCATTGTTCAAAATTATACAGAGTACATCAATTTGTACCTTTACCTGGTGAGTTAGATGGTGTGGGAAATGGTAAAATGTTGAAGTGACGCAATGGAGGGTGACTTTAAGAAGTTGGCTGCCAAAAGTGGAAGAACTCAAGTTCCTAACAGGCTAAAACTCTTCATGGTATTGAACACAATTTGTAACACATACTTGAAAGTGGTTGAATTTGTCAGTGTTTGTTTTTGTGATTCAGGGAACTATCAGACTTTGACAAAGACGGCGCATTGACACTGGATGAGTTTTGTGCGGCATTCCATCTTGTAGTAGCCAGAAAAAATGGTTATGATTTGCCAGAAAAGTTACCTGAAAGTTTGATGCCAAAGCTGATCGATCTTGATGATTCGGGAGGTAAGTAGCATTTTATTAGAGATCTACAAAATCATATTTTGGGGTGTAGAAATACTAAGTTTCATTGATGTTTTCTTACCGTTACAACTAATTTAACCAAAATAATTAAGTATTTGCTCTGCCTGATCAGGATAAAGTGCAATATAACTTATCTTGTGTTTTACCATTAGAGTTTGGTTCTGGATAATGATAGGACGTGTAGAGCATTGCTCATTTTTTGTTGTTTCAGCTGAAGTGGCTCTTTTTTTGCTCGGAAGCTATCTGGAAACTTTTTAATTTCACTCTTTTAGGATTCACATGAGTTAAATGAAGTTTCAAATGTAGCCTTTATTTTTTACTTTGGTCAAACATTCTGCGTTCTACCTAATTTTGCTTTTATCTTCCTGGTAAAATGTTATCAGCTGTGAAATGTTAAATACAAATGGATGTTCAGGGTCAGGAGGGTGTTTGAAAATGAGTTTAGTAGATCCATTAGTGGTAATCCTGCTGTGATATATTTTAAGACAACAGTTGCTGAAATCTGGAGCAAAACAAATAACTGGAAGAACTCTACAGGTCAGGTAACATCTTTGGGGTGGGGGGGGGGGGGGCAAAAGATAAATTCATGTTTCAGGTCAAAATCCTGCAGGGGTCTCTATGTGAAACGTCAACCCTCTTTGCATTACATTTTAAACAATGGTAATAAATGCAAAGCTTTTAAGAGATGGTTAAATTAAGTGTCAGTTTTGGTTCCTGAATTCTAGAATTGTCTTACTGGAGCAAATAAATTATTTGTAAAGAAAGTAGTATTTCTTTCAACATGCAGAGCATAGCTGCTTGGACATGAGTAGTATATTTGATTTTCACATATTTGGGTTAGAACATTCTACCACTTTAGAGATTCAGGCAATGTGGTATAATTCACATAATCAAAGTAACACAGCACAGAAACAGGCCCTTCAGCCCAGCTAGACCATGCCAATCAAGTTGAATTGAATTGAATTGAATTCAATACCTTTATTGTCATTCAGACCTTACGGTCTGAACGAAATTGCGTGCCTGCAGTCATACATACAATCATACAATAATAAACAACAATAAACATAAATTAACATCCACCACAGTGTATCCTCCAAGCACCTCCTCACTGTGGTGGAGGCAAAAATCTTAGGGTTACTGTCTCTTCCCTCCTCTTCTCCCTCTGCGCTGAGGCGATTCCCCACCGGGCGATGGCACAAACAGTCCCGCGGCTCACCGAACCCCGCGAACGGGCCGGCTCAAACACCGCGGCCCGGGGGTGGTCGAAGCTGCCGCCCTCCAGTCCAGCGGACGCAGCCGCTGGCCCGCGGCTGAACCCAGGACTCAGGTCACCGCCGCCAGAACGCTGTCCCAGCCACCGGAGCACCGTTCCAGCCCCAAGCCGGATCGCCCTCACGTGAGTGCCGCTCCTCCCTCGAGCTGGGCCACTCCGACGGGAGTGCCGTTCCTCCCTTGAGCTGGGCCACTCCGACGGGAGTGCCGTTCCACCTCGGGCTGGGCCACTCCGACGGGAGTGCCGTTCCACCTCGGGCTGGGCCACTCCGACGGGAGCGCCGTTCCACCCTCGGGCTGGGCTGCTCCGACGGGAGCGTCACAGCCCCTCACGAGAGAGTCTCAGCCCCTCGTCAGGCCGCCCTCACGGGAGCGAGCCCAGGGCGAGTCCTGACAGGCTCTGCCTCCGGAGCCTCGAGGTCGCCAGCTCCGCCATTAGGCCACAGCGCAGACGGAGGCAGAGAAGGGGGATACGACAAAAAGTCGTATTCCCCCGAAGGGAGAGACAGCAAGCCCCGTTTCAACCCCCCACCCCCCACATAAACACAACTTAAAAACCAAAAACGTAACTACACAAAACGAAAAGAAAAAAAAAACACAAAAAAGTAAAGACTAACGGACTGCAGGCGAGCCGCAGCCGTTCCCAGCGCCGCCACTTCCGGTTGCTTATCAAAGCTAGTTTCCCTTGCCTGCACCTGCCCTATATCCCGCCAAAATGTTCCTGTCCATGTACCTATTCAAGTGCCTTTTTAAATGTTATAACTGTACCTGCCTCCACTACATTCTCTGGCAGTTCATTCCACACTCTGTGAAAAAAGTTACCCCTCTGGACCCTTTTTATATCTTTCCCTTCTCACCATAAACCTATGCCCTTCTATGTTGGGCAGAAACACAGGGTACTCACCTTATCTATGCCCCGCAATATTATGTATACCCCTATCGGGTTACCTCTGGCCTCCTATGCTTCAGGGGGGAAAGGATCCAGCCTGCTCTTATAGCTCAAACCCTCCAGTCTCTTCCAGTTCACTGACATCCTGTCTATAGCAGGCTGCCAGAACTGTACACTGTACTTTAAATGTAGCCTATCTAATGTCTTGTAAAGTAGTAACATGGTATTGTAACTCCTTCGAAGATGAAGGCAAGCATGCCAAATGCTTTCTTCACAACCATGTCCACTGGAGTCCCCACCTTCATGGAACTGTGGACTACAACACACCCTAGGATCCTACCATACCACCAATTTTCATGTAATTAACAAACTTACTAACAATGCCACCTGAATTCATATCCAAATCGTTAATATGAATAGCGCCGATCCTTGTACACCGCTTGTGGCCTTCAGTCTGAAAAAGAACACACCACCACCTCTACAGTGTCTCCTACGTGCAAGGCAATTTTGTATCCAATGGGCTAGCTTGCCCTGAATCCCATGTGATCTAACGTTCCAAAGCCAGTCTGCTATGCAGTACCTTGTCAAAGGCTTTACTAATATCCATGTCTGCTGTACTGCCCTCATTAATCATCTTGGTCACCTCTTCAAAAACAACTCAAATTGGTGTGATTTTCCATACACAAAGTCATGCTGACTATCTCTAATCAGTCCTTGCCTTTCCAATTGCATGTAGATTCCATCTCTCAGAATCCCCTCTAATAACTTGCCCATCACTGATGTAAGGCCGATGTTCCCAGTTTTTTTTCTTTGCAGCTTTCTTAAAACATTTGACATCCTCCAATCTTCTGGCTCCTCACCTCTGGTTGTCGAAGATAGAAGATGCCCCACAATTTCAATGTCGTTGGAGATCTTTTATCCATCTCAATTTGATTCAAAATCTCCATATAATGTGGACTCTTCCATAATGTGAACTCCTTCAAGGCATTGTTATTATTGTTACATTCCCTGAGTTCCATAGCATCTGTTTCTCTCCACAGTAAATACAGATGTATTCATTTAACACCTCACTGATCTGTGCCTCCACACATAGAGAACACTGCAGATCTTTAAGTGATCCTTTTCTCTCTTGAGTTAGTCTTTTGCCCTTAATATACTTGTAGAATCTCTTGGATTCTCTTTTATCTGTCAAAGCTTTCTTATGTTCTCTTTTTGCCCACTGGATTACCCTCTTGTGTGTACTCCTACTCCCCTCTGCATTCTTCAAGGAATTCACTAGATCGTAGCTGCTGAAACAGACGTATGCTTTTTTTCTTGTCATCCAGGGTTCCCCACTCCTGTCTGTCTTGCCCTTCATTTTAACAGGAATGTACTAGCCCTGGGCTCTTGGTATCCCACATTCAAAAGTCTCCTTATTAGACATCCCTTTTACCCGTAAATGCCCATCCCCCACCACCTCCACTAATCAACTTCTGCAAGTTATAATCTAATACTTATCATCGGGATTGGCCTTGCCCCACGTTAGGTTCTCATCTTTTGGACTGGTCCTATCCTTGTGAATAACTATTTTAAAACTAATAGAATTACTAGTCCCAAAGTGCTCCCTCACTAATGCTTAAGTCACCTGCTTTGCCTTATTTCCTAAGAGGAGAATGAGGTTACATATTCATTGAGAAAACTTTTGAACTAACAAATCCCATCCAAGCCCTTAGCACAATGGTAATCCCAGGCTCACAAGTTAATGCTGTGTTCCTTTCATGTGCCAAAATGTCCTCTGTATCCATCTTGAACAGATTAGCTGAATATTTTATTGCTTGGGGTTTTATTATGAACAAAGACACTCACATTTTCTCCCCCCCCCCCCAAAATTAACTATTTCAAAATAGTTGAACATTGGTCTTCTTGGAGATCTCTCAGTGATGTTTCTTTCTGACTTAAATGAAAATCATTACTTCTCCTGCACCTTCATACAATTTGACCAATTAATAATTTTGGAAGCATAGGCAAATTGTTGTTACATAGGCAAATGACAGAGCTGATTGTGCATAGCTGGATCTATTATAATTGAGTTGGTTGTGGCAGAGCGCAAACTATTCAGATAGGTTGCTAAAACCTTGTGTATCACCTGAAAAATTACACTAGATCTCTGCAATTCTCTAAAAAGCCAAAATTCAGCACCTAGAAATACTCCCAAGGCATGGTCTGTACTAAAGTGGGGTTTTTTAGTACAGTTTGAGCCTACCATCCAGTTTGAAGTAAAAATGGAGCCTAAAAGACATTAAAGCACTTAGAAATTGGAAATATGTAAAGCAAATTTCCAGAATTTATTTTCCAGACTATCCAGAAGCAGAAATTGTAGTTCACGCACACACGTGCAGCTCCAGTCAGGAATGGAACTTCCAATGTACGTGATGAATTCCAACATTTATGTTTAGAAATATTTAGTACTCTAGACTAAAGGTGGCCCCCTTCATTGAACCTGTGGCCCCCAAATCCCCAATTTTTTCTGTGGCCCCCCCTGAAATAGAGCACTGTCAGAAGTTTAGAGAACTAATATATTCTGTAGATTTTTCGCAATTGGGTTGATTCCAAGATTTTTGTTCAAACAAGATCCTGATCTTGGTTGTGGTGTTTAGTAATTTCTACTTGTTTGAGGATTTGTGCTGCAAATTTTGCATTAACTTGCATTCTATTTTAGAAGTTGCTGACCAAGTTTCTGAAACTGGCTTCTCAAGCTCTCCTCCAGAAGTACCCCCGAGCAAATCACCATCAATGCCCTCACTAAACCAGACGTGGCCAGAACTGAACCAGGGCAGTGAGGTTAGCAATTGACTTCGATCATATAATATGCTTTCACTGTGTTGCAGTTTGTGCTATTTTTGATATCAATTATCTTGTGTTCATTAATGGCTTCAAACCTGCATTGTTACCAAAGGAGACATGGTGTACAATAGTTTACTGTTTTTGTTTGCTCTTATTAATTCCTTCCATTGTTCGCTCTTCCTCTCGAGGCAATGCCTTTCTGTTTCAAAGTAGGGCATGGACTCATTTTTGTGCACGGTTAAATAGTGTGTGTGAGAGAACAATTTGATTGTTGAGAGATTCACAGTTTGGTCTAATTGTGGGATGGAGCATTGAAACATAGAAACATAGAAACATAGAAATTAGGTGCAGGAGTAGGCCATTCGGCCCTTCAAGCCTGCACCGCCATTCAATATGATCATGGCTGATCATCCAACTCAGTATCCCGTACCTGCCTTCTCTCCATACCCTCTGATCCCCTTAGCCACAAGGGCCACATCTAACTCCCTCTTAAATATAGCCAATGAACTGGCCTCGACTACCTTCTGTGGCAGGGAGTTCCAGAGATTCACTACTCTCTGTGTGAAAAAAGTTCTTCTCATTTCGGTTTTAAAGGATTTCCCCCTTATCCTTAAGCTGTGACCCCTTGTCCTGGACTTCCCCAACATCGGGAGCAATCTTCCTGCATCTAGCCTGTCCAACCCCTTAAGAATTTTGTAAGTTTCTATAAGATCCCCTCTCAATCTCCTAAATTCTAGAGAGTATAAACCAAGTCTATCCAGTCTTTCTTCATAAGACAGTCCTGACATCCCAGGAATCAGTCTGGTGAACCTTCTCTGCACTCCCTATATGGCAATAATGTCCTTCCTCAGATTTGGAGACCAAAACTGTACGCAATACTCCAGGTGTGGTCTCACCAAGACCCTGTACAACTGCAGTAGAACCTCCCTGCTCCTATACTCAAATCCTTTTGCTATGAAAGCTAACATACCATTCGCTTTCTTCACTGCCTGCTGCACCTGCATGCCCACTTTCAATGACTGGTGTACCATGACACCCAGGTCTCGCTGCATCTCCCCTTTTCCTAGTCGGCCACCATTTAGATAATAGTCTGCTTTCATGTTTTTGCCACCAAAATGGATAACCTCACATTTATCCACATTATGCTGCATCTGCCAAACATTTGCCCACTCACCCAGCCTATCCAAGTCACCTTGCAGTCTCCTAGCATCCTCCTCACAGCTAACACTGCCCCCCAGCTTAGTGTCATCCGCAAACTTGGAGATATTGCCTTCAATTCCCTCATCCAGATCATTAATATATATTGTAAATAGCTGGGGTCCCAGCACTGAGCCTTGCGGTACCCCACTAGTCACTGCCTGCCATTGTGAAAAGGACCCGTTTACTCCTACTCTTTGCTTCCTGTTTGCCAGCCAGTTCTCTATCCACATCAATACTGAACCCCCAATGCTTTAAGTTTGTAAACTAATCTCTTATGTGGGACCTTGTCGAAAGCCTTCTGGAAGTCCAGATACACCACATCCACTGGTTCTCCCCTATCCACGCTACTAGTTACATCCTCGAAAAATTCTATAAGATTCGTCAGACATGATTTACCTTTTGTAAATCCATGCTGACTTTGTCCAATGATTTCACCACTTTCCAAATGTGCTGCTATCCCATCTTTAATAACTGACTCTAGCAGTTTCCCCACTACCGATGTTAGACTAACTGGTCTGTAATTCCCCGTTTTCTCTCTCCCTCCCTTCTTAAAAAGTGGGGTTACGTTTGCTACCCGCCAATCCTCAGGAACTACTCCAGAATCTAAAGAGTTTTGAAAGATTATTACTAATGCATCCACTATTTCTGGAGCTACTTCCTTAAGTACTCTGGGATGCAGCCTATCTGGCCCTGGGGATTTATCGGCCTTTAATCCATTTAATTTACCCAACACCACTTCCCGGCTAACCTGGATTTCACTCAATTCCTCCAACTCCTTTGACCCGCGGTCCCCTGCTATTTCCGGCAGATTATTTATGTCTTCCTTAGTGAAGACAGAACCAAAGTAGTTATTCAATTGGTCCGCCATATCCTTGTTCCCCATGATCAACTCACCCGTTTCTGACTGCAAGGGACCTACATTTGTTTTAACTAATCTCTTTCTTTTCACATATCTATAAAAACTTTTGCAGTCAGTTTTTATGTTCCCTGCCAGTTTTCTTTCATAATCTATTTTTCCTTTCCTAATTAAGCCCTTTGTCCTCCTCTGCTGGTCTCTGAATTTCTCCCAGTCCTCCGGTATGCTGCTTTTTCTGGCTAATTTGTACGCATCATCCTTCGCTTTGATACTATCCCTGATTTCCCTTGTTATCCACGGATGCACTACCTTCCCTGATTTATTCTTTTGCCAAACTGGGATGAACAATTTTTGTAGTTCATCCATGCAGTCTTTAAATGTCTTCCATTGCATATCCACCGTCAACCCTTTTAGAATTAATTGCCAGTCAATCTTGGCCAATTCACGTCTCATACCCTCAAAGTTACCTTTCTTTAAGTTCAGAACCATTGTTTCTGAATTAACAATGTCACTCTCCATCCTAATGAAGAACTCAACCATATTATGGTCACTCTTGCCCAAGGGGGCACGTACAACAAGACTGCTAACTAACCCTTCCTCATTACTCAATACCCAGTCTAAAATAGCCTGCTCTCTCGTTGGTTCCTCTACATGTTTATTTAGATAACTATCCCGCATACATTCCAAAAAATCCTCTTCCTCAGCACCCCTGCCAATTTGATTCACCCAATCTATATGTAGATTGAAGTCACCCATTATAACAGTTTTGCCTTTGTCGCACGCATTTCTAATTTCCTGTTTGATACCATCTCCAACTTCACTACTACTGTTAGGTGGCCTGTACACAACACCCACCAGCGTTTTCTGCCCCTTAGTGTTTCGCAGCTCTACCCATACCGATTGCACATCCTGCAAACTAATGTCCTTCCTTTCCATTGCGTTAATCTCCTCTCTAATCAGCAACGCTACCCCACCTCCTTTTCCTTTCTCTCTATCCCTCCTGAATATTGAATATCCCTGGATGTTCAGCTCCCAGCCTTGGTCACCCTGGAGCCATGTCTCCGTGATCCCAACTATATCATAGTCATTAATAGCTATCTGCACATTCAACTCATCCACCTTATTACGAATGCTCCTTGCATTGAGACACAAAGCCTTCAGGCTTGTTTTTACAACACTCTTACCCCTTATACAATTTTGTTGAAAAGTGGCCCTTTTTGATTTTTGCCCTGGATTTTCCGGCCTGCCACTTTTACTTTTCACCTTGCTACCTATTGCTTCTACCCTCATTTTACACCCCTCTGTCTCTACGCTCACACATTTAAGAAACCCTTTCCCTTTAACTCCATCCTCCACTAGCCCATTCGACACCCCACCCCCCTTATTCAGTTTAAAACCACCCGTGTAGCAGTGGCAAACCTGCCTGCCAGAATGCTGGTCCCACACCTGTTAAGATGCAATCCGTCCCTGAACTGAAATACAAGATCATGTGAGTGAAATGTGGTGTTTGTTTATTTTTTTTGAAGCCAGGAAACAATGAGGCTAGTTGTAGTGCCCAATCAATACTTTTACGAAAAAAATACTTTAATCTTTGCTAAGATGGGCTAACCACTTGTATAAAATAGATTGGCTCTGTCGGAATGCAAATAAGCATATACAGGAATCTGAAACTATACTGGAATCTGAAACAAAAACAGAAGTTACTGGAAGTACTCAATCAGTAAAGCAGCATTGCTGGATAAAAACAGTTCATGTTTGAGGTTGTAGCCCCTTCATCAGAACTAAGACAGAAAGCAAGTTGGTCTAGGTGGCAGAGAAGATGGATGAGTGGAACAAAGTGAATGCTGGTAATAGGGTGAAGTGATGTGGCCATTAAATGATCAGTTCAGCTCCTTTGTGTAACCTGAAAGTGATGTTGAAGTTTGAGTGCCATTTTATAGTCTGGCCTGCTGGTAGGTGCTGAGTAAGTGGGGAAGGAGGAATGGCAAATACGGATGGCAAGTTCTGATACAAACTGAAAGCAAGAGCAAGTTATCCAAGGTTGGAGAATTTGATATTGAGCTCTGTAGGTTACAAAGTGTTCAAACAGAAGATGAGATGTTGTTCCTTGAGCTTGCATCGGGCCTCATTTTAAAACAGTACAGGAGGCCACAGACATTGGATCGAGTGGGAGTGTGAATTAAAATGACAGACAAATAGAAGGTCAGGATCATTCCTGCTGCCTGAGCTTGGGTGATCTGCAAGGCAAACACCCAACCTACATTTGCATGGGAAGATGATGTGGTTTGGGTGGACGTTGATGGGGACGGACTGAAATGAGTGATCCCTGTAAAATGCCAAAAGGGAAAGAGTGTGGAAGATGAGGTGGTGGTGTGATCACATTAGTGCAGAATCTGCAGAGGATAATAGGATGAATGTAAAGGCTGGCAGGGTGGAAAGATTCCTGTACACATGCTGTTCATGTCATTCCCACAAACCCTTCATGTTAATTGCAGTTTTGTTCCGAGTTTTAATAATTTTTCGGTTATTATGTTACCCTTAACCCCTGGGACTGTTGCTTTGATATTTGGTTGGCGTGCAATTGGATCTCTTAAACATTGGCCACAAGCTGCAGTTTAGAGGTTGATTTTGGGATGGTTTTGAATCTTGTTAAGGATTGAGTGAAACAGCAAGGAGTAAGAAGGTGAAACAGGGTAGGGGCGGGAACAAAGATCATTGTAGGTATTGGGAGCTTTGAGAATATCGTGGGAATGCCAGGAGATGAGGGTATTTTGGTGGCAGAAATTAAAAAAACTTAAAATTTACCTGGGTGGACTCTGGCTAGAAATAATTGTGACGATTGACGACATCAAGCTGGCAGTTTTTAAATACATTGTGTAAAGTAAAATAGAAAGGAGGCAACATTAACTAAAATGTAGAATCTTCTTTTCATTTTAGAAAGGCAGCCTTGTCCATCAAAAGTTTAACAATTCCTTAAAAAGAACATTAAGTAGAATAGATAGAAACTGTTAAGTCCAGATATGAGCCAGTGATGTTCTAGGTGCTCACAGGAATGTTATAGGTTGCCATTCAATGAGCACGTTGACATTTGCTGATTGCAGATAATTTGATCACTTGCCCAATGTGCACTGGTTTATAATTCTGGTCTCCGCACATATTAAAATCTCAATTGTCTTTTGGACTTCATGTCTTTGAACTTACTTGAACTTCAGTTTTGCTGTCCAAATTCCCAGTGTCCTGCCATAGTCAATCTCACTGTAATAATGCAAAACTTTATCTGAAGCTGCTGGGACTTAATCACATGAAACTACCTGTTCATGGACGCAAGTCTTCCTTCTCCCAGTTCACCATCTCCACGACATTCCTTTTTGTTAGGCTGTGGGCCGAGCATCAAAAATGTGTCTAGAAATCGATTTTAGTGACCCACGTCACGGAACTACATGAAATTTTCCACAGATTTAGATGAAATATAATTGAGAAGGATGTCATAACTCATCAGTGCCACAAGTTGCACATTAATTAATTAAACTAATTAGAAAACGAGATCGGGAAAGTAAGTGCCGTCTAGTGGCCAATGCCCATATTACACCATGGGCAGCCTATTTCCGTCTGGCAGTCCATTTAAACTATTATTATACATATATATATATATATATACATATGACTAATAATATATAATTAAGTATAATATTATATATAAAATAATATGATGAATATAATTGTGAGTGTTTTTTTAATCACACTGTCGCAGAGGTCCTGCTCCTGAACCAGCCTAATTAATGGGTGAGGGCAGTTCATGTGGGTTCCTCCCTTTACTGAACCCCACTGACTGCCATAGTGGGGAGAATGGGGGTAACGGCCATAGTGGGACTGGGGCAGTGCCAGGCTGGGGGACAGTCCTGCAAGGCATCTTCCAGTCGCTGTAATAGGAAATTTACTGAGACTACAGTAGAGGTCCCAGGTTTTAAGGACTCGTGAACCTGCCTAATTAAAGGGTCAGGACAGATCCTCTGGGTTCCCCCGTTTACTGAACCCCACTGACTGCCATAGTAGGGAGAATGGGGGTGACGGCCATAGTGGGACTCGGGCAGTGCCAGGCTGGGGGACAGACCTGAAAGAGACCTGTCTTATTTCTGATGTAAATGTCACATCCTGACCAAGAATCGAATGCTCTCACGTTTACTCGATGAGTATTCATTTTAAGCTACAATGAGCCTATATTTATGTTAGAGACCCCCCCCCCCCCCCCCCCCCGATGGTGCCTTTGCAAATGAGGGCTATTATCTTTAACCTAAAATAACCCTAAAAGTGTTGCATTGTTTGAGTATCTGTAGTTTGTGTGTGTGCCTGTGTATACCTGTCAAACGTGGATCTGTAAGTGTGGATGGATGTATGTGTGAATGTATGTGTGTGGATGTATGTGTGCCGATGTAAGTGTGTGCATGATGTGCACATGTATGTCTGCGTGCGGGTGGATGTGTGTGTGCGGATGTATGTGTGTGTCTGCATGCATGGAAGTGTGCGTACGGATGGATGGATGGGTGGACTGTCTCACTGTCATTCACCAGCACGCCATTATCATAATTCACTCATTGTTTGAATAATTTGACCAAATAAACAGTGAAACGATCGACATTAAAATAAAACTTTATATGATCATTTATTTCCCTAATTTATTTGTTTACACTACATCTGATCTTCATCTGAATATTCTTCATCAGATTCCAAGCCTTTTGATAGGTTTTGATAAGTCCATTGATAAGTTAGTTCAAGTTCAAGTGGAGGGTCAGGCAGAGGCTACAAAAAAAATACATCTCACAGTCATTAAGTCTGCATGGACTTCAATTTATAAAATTTCAACCGCTTCTTAATGTTAATGAGAGTGACACTGTTACTACCATAAATAAATTAGTTCAAGTTCAAGTTCACATACACCAATTCATTTCTACATAAACATCAGCCATTTCTGACCATTTCTCACTCCAATGGAAGCCTATAAAGTGCAATCAATATTCCTCAGTTTTTCTCCCGTGGTCGGGGCCTGGAAACGGACGGCACTATGTATAGCCTCCCCCCCCACCCCGCGGAGATGGTCCAAATGCACTCCGCAGCTTCGCGAATCGGCCACTTCTTAATTGAGACCGCGGCTTCACTATGTTAAGTACATAGGCCCCGCGGTCGGAGCACTTTTTCCCGGTAAGTTATCGCAGGCAGCTCCGAGGATAGACGTTAAAGAAAACTTATTAGACTTCAACAAGCTGGCATTAGTGAAAATGTTTAATTTACTTTGTTATGGATACACTTTGTTTAGGCCGAGTGAATGAGTGAGTGTACAGCCTCCAAATCTCATTTTTTCACATTATAAAAGTGCAATTAAATTAATTAGAATCCATACAGATTAATTTTCATAAATTCAGACTTTAGATCTTACCTTTCAGTTCCAGTTGATTCACAAAGTTTGACTGGTTTCACGAATTGGCTGTCCTCTTTGTGTTGCAGCACCTCAGCAGGAACTTTGCTTTCAAGGCTTTGTTCCACTTCTATCCACTTAGCTGCACATTCTTCAGACTTCTTAATGCTTTTTTCACTAAATTCAATTACCCTGCTGCAAGTTTCCGCTACATGTATTCCACAGAACAACAAAGAACCTTCATCGGAATCTCCAGTAAAACAGGCATCAGTAGAAGCACTCTCAGCCATGATGCGTGCTCCCTGCCTAACTAGGCTGAAACAAAGCGCGTGATTGGCCAACTGGCGTCCGACTCAATGTCAAACATGCTTTGATTGGACTAAAAATACCCGAAGATTTTCCGGTTTTTCTCTAATTTAATAAAAATGTGCAAGTTTTGTTCTTGACGAGTTTCAGGGATGATTTATATAATATTTTTACACAATATGTGAAAATTTCATGTAGTTCTGTGAGTTGGGTCACGAAACTGCACAAAAAAGCTCCTCGGCCCACAGCCTATGTGTAGTAAATTGCAGAATTAATTTGTATCTAAATGCCTAAAAAAAGCTGGTAAGAAGAGATGCCACCTCAAACAGTTAAATGCACATGTGCATCTCTTATGTGATTTATAATGCTTGACTTTGAAACTTCTTTTTTTACTCCTCTGCAAAATTACCTTTATGAAAGCTTTTGTGATGTACCTTTTTTCATTCTGATTGGTCTCTACTCTGTCCAGCAGTGGGAGACTTTTAGTGAACGTTCTTCCAGCTCGCAAACTCTGACCCAGTTTGATTCTAACATTGCACCAGCTGATCCTGTAAGTGAATCACGCAGTGGGCTTTCTGATGTTATGCTTTATTTAACCCTGAACTTTTTTTTAATTGCTCACTGGTTTTGCATGTGCTGTAATCGGAAATTCAGTGTTTGTACATACTAATCAACCCTGTTGGAAATAACTGGTGATATTGTTACATTTTGAAGATCTTATTGCTATCTATGCTGCATTTGAATCATCAGCATGCGCTTAGTATTGTTCTGTCTCTTATCTAAAATCTACCATAATTAAAAGGGCTTCCTTTTGCTATTATGTTTCAATTGCCATAATAAAAAAAACTTACACAATAATTTTCTTCATGTTCAATGATTGGATATTTTCTCTAAGCCTTTCTTCAGTGTCCCAGTTTCTTTATGTTCTCTCCCTCTTGTGTATGCTCTCATCATTGTCCCTCTCCCTCCTGAGATGCACTGGCATTTTTTAATGTTGCTCACTTAGTTCACTTCAGTTATTTGTGAGAGTAGACCAAGTGACTGTGGGCTGCTTGACTAGAACAACTAAGCCTAGTCTCATCTGCCCAGCTAGGTCGCTGGTTGGTATTTAAGATCAGATGTGCTTTGACTTTCCAGTTTAATTATTGCACCCCTCACTGACCTGTACACATTCTCTGTTTGGGCACCATCTATATGATGTTTTCTGCTTTCAGTGGGTTGATTTCAGATGGTACTAAGCAATTAGGACACTCAAAACCTTGTTACTTCAAAGCTAGACTTAGTGAGAACAGGTTAATCAGGTTAACTGGGAGGTTAAATCAATTCAGTTGGTTTTGCTCAATTTTCTTAGCTGTACAGTTTGAAAACACAACCTGAGTTTCATGATATATACTGACAATGGGAGGAGTAAATTTTGTGCAGCAACTTTTGGTTTTGCAGAAGGATTTATCAGATCTGGGGCTTTTTTAGTTTTTAAGCAGTAGTGAGCTTAGTGCGTGTAGAGTCAGTTATGCAACATGAAAACGAGGCCCTTTGGCCTAACTTTCATCCATAATTACTATGATGTCTATTCAAGCAGGCTCCATTTACCCATGTTTGGCCCAATCCTTGTAAATCTTTTCTATCCATCTACCTGTCCAAATGCATAGAATCACTGTCATACAGCATGGAAACAAGACGTTTTGCTTTAAATAAATGTGATATTTTGCGACACCATAGGTGGTCCACAATCTGCTTCAGTTCTTTTTTCTTCTGATGAAGTTTCACAACGATTTCTTAGTAATCTCTGTCAAACCCGAGCATTTGGAAGGGCTCCTTGCCCACAAAATGAATTCATAGTTATGAAGACATCAGTCACCCCTGTGCATTTCTGCACACTTATGCAACAATCAAATTAGCTGTGTTGGAAAGAACTGCAGGCACTGGTTTAAATTGAATATAGACACAAAATGCTGGAGTAACTCAGTGGGACAGGCAGCATCTTTGGAGAGAAGGAATGTGTGTTGAGATCCTTCTTCAGACATCATATTAGCTGACCGCTTTATCAGTGAATGTTCTTAACTTTCACTGACTTCCCACGTAAAATGCTGATTAGAAGCTTGTTAGAAGTAGTTGACTTGGTGATGTCATGTTGCCACTTTAGTGCTCACAGATTAAGAGGATAGATACTGAAAATTGAAATAGAAACTAAATTAGACTGGACATATTCAGCTTAAATTTCTTACCTGGCATCATCTGGGAAGAGAGCAACAATTTACCATATTCCATACAACATAGCAGTTCATTCAATCCAAGTCAACTCGAGCCAATCGTGTATTTCCCCCAACTCCTCCCAAGTATTCATCTGTCCTATTGAGTCATGTATCCATCAATATGCCCGTGATTCTCCCAGCAGCCACTTATGCTAGCCAATTAGCCTAACAACCACCACCACTTGGGACACAGGAGGAAATGAAAGCATTTCAGAGACACCCATGCACTCAAAATACCATTCTTCAGGCCAGGACTGAGAAGTAGCTCTACTACATTCTTAGCTTCTGTTTGCATACACGTTTCCTCATCTGATGAGTATTTCCAGTGTTTTCTGCTTTCATTTCAAAAGTGTACATAGATCTGCGCTGACATCAGCTTCCGATTCATTCATTGATCCCTCTTATTCCACATTTTTCCAAAATGGAAGATATAGGTGGCAGGGGATCACTTCAGTTGTAATGTTTCTTTTAACCAGAATTGATGTAAAATAGAGTATGTTTTGGAATGGAGTGGGAGAAATAGTTAAAATAAAGAAGAATTAGATGAATTCATCAACTCTGCCTCATGGGTGTGGAGTAAAGGGATAGATGTGAACTTCAATGCAGTGTTTTGGGGATTTCATTATAAACATGGAATGGTATTGGTACAGTTACCTGGGTATCAAGTATTTACTTGGAGAACCAGGTACAGTGTTGGTCCTCTTATTTAAGAAAAGAGATAGCAGCGTTAGAAGTCCAGAAGAGATTTGCCAGTCTGGACATCAGGAATAAAACTGAAAATACTGAAAGCATTCAACAAATTGTGGGAAAGTTGGTGTTTTGGGTCGAGTTGATTCTGGTAGCAATCTCCAAATTGATACTCTTTTAGATGCTGTTTGACTTGTGGAGTGTCTTCAGCATCTTTTTAATTTCAAATTTTTTATTACATTCCTGGGCAGGGGGTAAAGCTATTAAATTTACTTAAGTGAAAGTGGTTACATGGGAGAATGACTGTCATATCATTGCAAAATCATGAGACTTTTGATGAACCCAGTTTAAAAATTAATTTAAGAAAGCTTCAGGCACAAGATTGTGAGGAATTTTAATGTTTGGTTAAAGTAATGGTAGAATTACAAATCATCAGTGTTTAAAGGGCACATAAAAACAGGAACGGAATTGGCTCTTTTTCTTAACTTCTGACAAGCTTATTGATCGGCATTTTACATGGGAAGTCAACAGCGAAAGTTAAGAACATTCACCGATAAAGCAGTGAGCTAATTTGGTGTGCATTTGATTTCCACCCAAATAGTTCCTCAGGTATTATGAAAGTAGGATCATAAAACTAATGTGAAGGATTTATTAGTGGAATGAGGATCAATTTCGGCTGCTTTTTCTTCCCCAATCTCCCACAATGTGACATTAACTAAATTTTTATGATGCAATAGGAGACCTTTTGCTCCATGAGGTATGAGATGTCCCCGCAGAACAATCTTATCAGTTTCATTCCTCCTACTCATTTCCCTGTGCCCAGCAACTCGTCCTTTCCAATCAACTCCCTTTGATTATTTTGGTACTCACCAATACTAGGGGGTAAATTAGGGTCACCATTTAATCTACTAGCATATCTTTTGGGCAATCCTATGTTTCTTTGGAATTAACCTATATTGACTTAACAGAAAATACTATAGCTTTGTTTCTATGATAGATTACGTCTGAACGCAATCTTTTAAAGTAATAGATGCGATGCAACTATCTGTTCAAATATGTGTTTTTTGTTCATTTGAACTATACTGTTGAATTTCGCAACTGCCTTTGAAAATTTGTGGAAAACCCAAGCTTTATTATATCTGTAGACTTGGTGTAGTGATAGGGTTCAAAGATTGGAGAGATAATGAAAATGGATTGTCATCTAAAGTCGTGGGGTCTGGAACACTCTTCCTAAAATGGTGATAGAGGCAGAAATGGGTATCACATTTACAATAGTTATTGAAATGTGCATTAAAGAGGTGTAGGTTACAGTGACAGCCATAGTTTATTGTCCAACCCCATGAGGTGATGCGTCATTTTAAAGCAATCTGAAGGTTGCATTGTGTTAGTAAGTAAGGAGTTCTAGAATTTGCAGTCGGGGACGGTAACGGTATGGAAGTAATTTCCAAATGGTGATGGTATGTTTTGGATGAGCTTTGTAGGTTGTAATGTTCCCATGCGCCTCTTGTCCTTGGTGGTAGAGATCATGAGCTTTTGGGAGGGGCTGTCAAAGTATATTTTCCTGACAGTTTGTCAGCCTGATGTCTACGCTTGCATTGAAGTTTTAATTGAAATCATCAATCAATTAGAGCACATGTGCCACTAGAATTTTGTGAATGCGATTTCCTTTTTGCTGCAGTTCAGTTGGAAAGTAAATATCAGTGAGATTCATAAAATCCTTGATAGACACAGTGCTGGAGTAACTCAACGGGTCAGGCAGCATCTCTGGAGAGAAGGAATGGGTGACATTTCAGGTCGAGACCCTTCCAAAACGTTACCCATTCTTTCTTTCCAGAGATGCTGCCTGTCCTGCTGAGTTACTCCAGCACTTGGTGTCTATCTTCGGTTTAAAACAGCATCTGCAGTTCCTTCCTACACCTATCCATAAAATCCTTGTTATTGTTAGACATCCTATTTGGATGAAGAGCATCTGAGTCCTGCAGATTTCTCAACCCATCTTGTAGCAAAGAAACCTTCACCATTTCTGGGGAAGCTGAAATAAATAATGTTTAAGAACGTATAGCTATCCGGAGAGAATATCTTGGCTGTCTTAAAAATGAAAACAGCACACATTGCTGAGAAGAGGATGTATTTCAATGCGACACATCATTGTAGTTGCAATGAATGCCTATTCCTGGATATTAGTTTCATAATTAGCCTAGTTTAATAATGACCTGTTGTCATGGTAATTTATTATTCTGTAAGGTTTTTTTTGCATGCATTCCATAAGAAAAATTGTTCAACATAAATAACGGGTTTATTTTTGATTAAATGTTTTCTCGAATTGTCAGTAGTAATGTCTTTTTTTTTCTCTCCATGTTTTCCAAAATTAACTCTCAGGACACGGCTATCGTTCACCCTGTGCCAATCCGCATGACTCCAAGTAAAATTCACATGCAAGAGATGGAGCTGAAAAGAATTGGAAGTGGTAACTGAAATGGCTGCTCCCATGTCTGTCTGTCTGTCTAATTCAGCATTTACTTAAACTTCCTTTTGCTGTAATCTTGCTTTCCAGAGAAGGTGTTTTGTTTTTATTCATGAGTCTGACTTATTATCTTAAAGAACCTTTCAAACACGCAACTGATTTGTTGCTCTGCTCAGGGCCATGAAGAAAAGTTGCCTATGCTGCTTTGGCCCTAATGAGAAGGTGTTTTGAAGTTCTTGTATGTCCCAGGTACAGTCTCTTTCCTGAATGAGAGGTTTGACAAAAGTTGATGTCTGGCCAGACATACGGTACAAGCCAGGTTACAATCGCTCAACCTATGGATGACCCCGCATGCAATTTGACCTCCTGTAAATTAAATTCAAAAGGCTGGTGCACATACTAGCTTTCATTCCTACAAATGGCAGAACCAGTTTCCTTTCTCTCCACTTTTAGTTCTTTTTTGCTTTTGATGCTGTTCATTATAATACTGTGGAAATATGGTTACCATATCTATTTTTATTGTATTTTCTGACGTAAATTATAAAATTGACATGTACATATTCGTAAAATGTAACATTCTTTACATGGAGATGGCAGGTATCCTTGATGGATTAATCGTTAGTTCCTGAGGCTTCATTGGTGGAAAGCACTGCATTGACTGTGCATGTTGCAAAGACATCCATATCTGAACTTTGTCAACTACATCTGAGAGTAGAACAGTGTTCTTGATTTTGGGAAGTGGCATTAGCCAGAGGTTTACCCCATAGTTGTTGAAGTCATGCTCCGTTTCAGAATTTGATATAGACAGTATTGGGCAGAGTTGCATTCACCCATGTCGTACTTTTTTTTGTTGGTGTCTCTATAACTGATTCAAATTCATTTTACAGTAGAAAAAAGTTCCAAAGTTGATTGTTTATTGTGTTGTATGGATGTGCTTGCTATTCTGTATATAATGGAAGTGAACATATCGTCAAAGATTCAAAGTAACATTAGCAAATTTGCTGATGACACAAAGCTGGGTGGCAGGTGTGAACGGTGAGGAGGATGCTATGAGAGTGCAGGGTGACTTGGATAGGTTGGGGGAGTGGGCAGATGCATGGCAGATGAAGTTTAATGCAGATAAATGTGAGGTTATCCACTTTGATAGCAAAAACAGGCAGGCAGATTACTATCTAAATGGCGTCAAGTTGGGAAAAGGGGAAGTACAACGGGATCTGGGGGTCCTCGTACATCAGTCTATGAAAGTAAGCATGCAGGTACAGCAGGCAGTAAAGAAAGCGAATGGCATGTTGGCCTTTATAACAAGAGGAATCGAATATAGGAGCAAACGGGTCCTTCTGCAGTTGTACAGAGCCCTCGTGAGGCCACATCTGGAGTACAATTTGTGTACAATTTTGGTCCCCTAATTTGAGGAAGGACATTCTTGCTATTGAGGGAGTACAGCGTAGGTTTACAAGGTTAATTCCGGGGATGGTGGGACTGTCATATGCTGAGAGAATGGAGCAGCTGGGCTTGTACACTCTGGAGTTTAGAAGGATGAGAGGCGATCTCATTGAAACATATAAGATTGTTAAGGGTTTGAACACGCTAGAGGCAGGAAACATGTTCCCGATGTTGGGGGAGTCCAGAACCAGGGCCACAGTTTAAGAATAAGGAGTAAGCCATTTAGAACGAAGACGAGGAAACACTTTTTCTCACAGAGAGTGGTGAATCTGTGGAATTCTCTGCCTCAGAGGGCGGTGGAGGCGGGTTCTCTGGATGCTTTCAAGAGAGCTAGATAGGGCTCTTAAAAATAACGGTCAGGGGATATGGGGAGAAGGCAGGAACGGGGTACTGATTGGGGATGATCAGCCATGATCACATTGAATGGCGGTGCTGGCTCAAAGGGCCGAATGGCCTAGTCCTGCACCAATTGTCTATTCTATTATCTTCCCACTATTGAACAGATGAACATCCCTATTGCCCACTCCAATGTATATATTTTTAGTTGAGCCATAAGATTACAGATACAGAAATCTGGAGCAACAATAAATCTGCTGGAGGAACGCAGTGAGTTTACCAGTATTTTTGGAGGGAATGGACAGTATCATGAGGGCAAGGCTTTGAGGCTCTAATTTCTTTCCAGAACATGGATCCAGCCAGTTCCACTCTACTAGCGTGCACCTCCACCTAGTGGAACTTGTACTGCCTTAAATTACTTCTCTTTTGATTCTTCCCAATGTCTACAAATTAATGGGGAAACTACGAACCCTAGTTATGCCTGCCTTTTTGTTGACTACTTGGAATGGCTTTGTTCCAAACCTACTCCGGCACCACTCCCAACTGTGCTCCACATAACTACATTGCCAGCGTCATTGGTGTTGCCTCCTGCACCTGTGCAGAACTTGGGTATTTCATCATCTTCACTACTAATTTCTTCCCTATTCTCAAAAGTCACGGACAATATTCAATCCCTCTTTTCATGAACATTCCTGCCAGCTGCAATGTGATCCCACAACCAGAGGTATCTTCCCCTTTCTGCTTTCCACAGGGACCACCACATGACTCCTTGGCTTGCCCGCCCCCTCGCACTTTACCCTGTGAAGGTTGAAAGTGTAGCACATCTCAAAACCTTCTTGACTACCATCCATGGGCCTAAACTGTCCTTCTAGATGAGACGGATTCAAGTGCACCTCCTCCAACATCGTCAAGGGCATTCAGTGTTCTCGATGTGGCTTTCTACATCGGTGAGACCTAACAAACACTTGGCAACTGGTTTGCCGAGAACCTGCTCTTTGTCTGCCATGGCCACCTGGACCTCCTAGTTACAAACCTTACTAATTCCTCTTTCCATCCTCACACTGATCTGTCTGTCCTTGGCCGCCTCCACTGTTGGGGCGAGGCTAAACCCAAACGAGAGGGATAGCACTTTGTATGCTGTCTGGGTAGTGTACAGCCCAATGGAGTCTCCAATTGTAGTCTCCAATTGTAAGTATCTTGCTCCTCCTTTGTCCTCTTCTCTGATCTATCTAGATCCTCACGCATACCCCCTTCTTTCCAACCCCATCCATTCTATCTGTCCATCTCTCACACATTCCATCTTCTGCAGCCCTTTGTTACCTCCACCAGGCACGTCCAGCCTCTGTTGATAGTTCCCTCTTCACCTGGATCCATACATTGTTTGTCAGCTCTTGCCCCAGCTCTCCCACTCACTTTTTTGCTGGCTCTTTTTCCTCTGCTCTTTCAGTTCAGAAGGAGGGTGCTGACCCAAAATGTTGACTATCCATTTCCCTCCACAGATGCTGCTCCACCAATGTTCTTACTGCAGATTTTGTTGCTGAAATTCTTGTTCATTGAGTCACAGATTTTCTAAATTAACTTTGTACCCAATTACTGCTGCATTGTTGTAAATTTCACTTTTCGCCTTTTTATTTGTGGGAGCCGTCCAGATTCGGTGTTCCCCTCATGATCCTTGCTCTTGAGCTGGAGCAAGAGGACTGGGGAGGGGGAGTAATTTAATTTAGAGATACAGCGTGGAAACAGATCCTTCGGCCCACTGAGTCCGTGCCGACCAGCGATCCGTTGCTCATTAACATTATCCTACACACAAGGGACAATTTGCAATTATACCAAGCCAATTAACCCACAAACTTGTACGTCTTTGGAGTAGCTTGCCCAAGGAAAAGCAATGTTGAGCACTGCATTTTGGGAATCATCTGATCAAATATTCATGGCCATCAGTTTGTTATCGATCACTGCATAATGTAAGGCAATACAGTTTTTAATGTGAGCATTTGTGCTGTTGCATACACTTTGGTGCTCAGTTCTGATGTAGGATAGCACATTTATCACTCAGATGAATGCCTTAGGTCTGCCTCTGAAAAATTGTTTATTTCTCCATTCCCAGCTGGCATTTGGGAATGCTCTGGCTTGTGCGTACAGATGAGACTGGATGGAATATCTATGTTTCATAACTGGCATTTGCTTCATCTCTCTACCCAACCATATTTATGGATGCGGAAATCATATTTTGTCATTTGAACAGCCTACAACAGATTGTTAAACTGAAGCTTTCCAGGCTAGAAAATGAAACCTAATAGACTTGCCAGTTTGTGGTAATAGGTTCAACAGTAAAAACATAAGAAATATAAGCAAGTCGGCCTCAGCTTGCTCTGCTATTCAATGATATTTTGGCTGAATTTATTTGAACTTCGACTCTACTTTTCTGCCGTAACTCTCATATCCCTTGATTTCTTTGATATCTAAAGAATTGTGCACTCAATATTTCATTAATGGGTATTGTGTCATGCAGTAACAAAATGTAGACCGCACTTAGACTTTTGTGTGCAGTTTTGGCCGCCACACTACAGGAAGGATGTGGCAGAGGTAGAGTGCAGAAGCAATTCACCAGGATGTTGTCTAGAATGGAGGGCTGTAGTTCTAAGGGGATTTTGTTGACACTGTAACATAATGGGCTGAGGGGTGATCTTACTGAGGTGTATATAGAAGTGGTGCAGTGGTAGAGCTGCTGCCTCCCAGCGCCAGACACCCAGGTTCGATCCTGACTACGGGTGCTGTTTGTGCAAAGTTGGTGCTTTCTCCCTGTGACTGCGTGGATTTTCAGTGCGTGCTCTGGTTTCTCCACATTACAAAGTTGTGAAAGTTTGTAGGTTAATTATGAAAGTCCTGCCCTGGTTTGACAAAACAAACTGCGACACCTCACACGTGACAGAGTTGAATTCCATTTGCCATTCTTTGGCCCACCTTCCGCACTGATCAAGATCATTAATATATAGATATCCTTCCTCACTTTCTACTGTGCAACTAATTCTGATGTCATCTGCAAATTTACTAATAATGTTAACTACATTGTTATCCAAATTGCTAAAAACAAAAAGTAGTGGACCCAGCACCCGCCTCTGCTGCACACCACAGAAAGCAACTTAGTTATTGCCAGGTTAGTTGACTGGAGATGGAAGAATGGTTTGTGATCTTGTATTGAGCAATAGGTAGGGTTATTGAAATAAAATGTACTTGAGGTACAGTAAGGATTATTGGCTCCTATGTTTTAAACTCTCATGCAGACAAACCATAGAGGAGTTGATTGGTATGTTGGAGAGAGGGGGAGTGGGGGGGAAGGAATGGGACTGGTAAGAGAGTTTTGTTGGACGTGGCTCATGGCCGCCTTCTGTGTCGTAATAAGCAAGCAAATAGTGGACTTGTGCATTTTTCCACATGCCCATAAATATCCTGCCTGGGACACTTGTACTAAATGTATTCACAGGTCTGATGTGAAAAGTGCAGTAGCGGTACTGGAAAATGTACCCTGATTTATGAGTGGTGGTGTTTTCATATTTTGAACTGTCATTGATGAAGTGCAAATGACCTCTCTCAATATATTGCAGAACTAACACACCCAACTAGTCCTTTGCTTACAAACTCGCCGGAACTTTCAGAAGAGACCAAGCTCGCTACCACTGTGAAATTTGTTGCAGGAAACACTGTAGGTAAGGGAAATAAATGTTTGGCACCACACACAGCCAACTGTTTGATTTCTGTTTGCACTCTGTATTGGGGAAAATGCACTTGTTTTTGTCGTAACTCTGGTGTTCAGCTTGGTAACAAATAAAATATAGTATATGGATATTCTTAAGCTGCACAAGCTTGATTTTATTTCCCCTGGATTCTGAATGGATCATTTGAGATTGCATGATGATTCAAAATGTGATTCTTTTCCCCTCGACAGATGGCTACAGCAGTTCAGATTCATTTGTTTCTGATTCTGAGCAGATTGGAAACAGCATAACCCGGCAACGGTGAGTGGTTGCTTCTCTTGGGAGTTTCTAGATTTGAAGCTTCATAAAATTGAATTACTGCACGGAGAAGAGTGTATTATGATTGATGGTTTTTGAAGAGAGAGTGTAATGGAATTAATTCTGTGGAAATGCGACTGATGACGAGGCTGAAAGCATACATTACTGTCTCAGAGTTGTTCTTTTTACAGTTCGCATTCGGGCACTTCTCCAGACAACACGCTCAAAACTGCACCTCCTCCACCTCCACCTCGACCACAGCCATCACATTCAAGGTCGTCTTCACTAGATATGAACAGAACCTTTTCTGCAAGCAACGCAGGTGGGGAGCCTTATTGGAAAGGTTTTCTTTATCACAATATTCAAAAAAACTGAGTGCAAGGATGTTTGCAGTCATTAAATTATGTATCGGTTTCAATCGTACCAATTCCAAATGGCACATCAGGGAAGTGGCGGCTGGTGTGAAACTGGGTCAGCTTGTGTAATTTGCAAGGCAGGCATGATGTTTATTTGAGAATATTCAGTCATTGCATTTTTATTCCTCGTCTATATTGCTCCTCTACAGGGCAACCACAGGCTGGAGCTGTTGCCTGTCCCCCTGCTGTGCCTCCAAGACCACAGCCAACACAGGTAACTGAATTAACTTTTTGAGACTGAGTCTTGACGATGTAATAGTGGGTGAGGAATGCATGCTGAAATAGCCGGAATATCTCAGTAATATGTATCAGAATGTTATAGAAGTAGAAAGTGTAAATTTTTGAAAATGAGCAGGACTCGTAGGATTCGCATCATATTACTTCAATTTCGCTTCTATTCTATGGTTGTGAAAGATGTGGGCACATGGGGGTGGGGTTTACTTCTGACTTGATTCCTTGAAAGTGGATAGAACAGAATTCTCGAAATGGAGTTCAACGTCTTTTGTTTAATCCAAGCAATGGAATAATATTTACCCGAACATTTGGAGGCTTTCAAAGTTTGTACAAATAATTTTGGTGCCAACAAGTTATTTTTGTTTATGTACTACAAAAAGTACTCTTGGAATGTCTTGTCTAGTATCAATCTGTTGTGACTGTTTTAAGACTGCCATGGAAATGAAATGCTTCTCTGAACACTGCTGCTTTTCACCTAGGTGACTGCGCCTCCATTACATCGGCCAGTGGACGTTGATGGTCACGTGACGCACGGCAACACCTCGCCACACCAGATGCCAGAACAGCCAAACTTTGCTGATTTTCGCCAGTTTGAAGCATTTGTATCGAAGGCCACAGAGCAGCAAGTAGATGACTCAGATAGGCATTCTGAAACTATTCCGGTGAGCGTGATTGCATCGTGATATTGGGAAACTTATGTATCATTGCTCTACATATCTGGTTTAATGCAGCTTTTAATCAACTTTGTTTTTTGTGTAGCCAGAGAAGCCTTCGGATTCAACAGTGACGTTGAGAACGGCAAAGCTAGCTGGTTCTAGTGATGAAAAGCCAACTGGAAACACAGTACGTTGTATATTTGATTCAACATTATAACAGCATTTAATAGGCAGCATTATAACAGCATTTAATAAGAAGGATGGTCACTTGTTTTCACAAGGTTGAGAAATCTAAAACTAGAGGGTATAAGTTTACAGTGTGAGAAGGTTGAACAGGTTCAATTACAATGTTTGAAGACATTTGTACGGTACATGGATAAAAGCAGGGAAAAAGCCATCCTGGAATCTGTTTGCACGTGCTTGAAAGCTTTCGCATTTTCTGCCCAAGAGAAAAAGAGAGAATTACTGGGATGTAAGTGGTCCTTCATAATGTTAGTTGTTTTCCCAATGCAGCATGAATTGTAGATCGAATCAATGAGGGTGATTGGTTTGCATGATAGATGGGACTACATCCATAACTCGGTAATTTCTTGCTGACCTAACCATGTAATTGTGAAACCTAACTGTGATACATTCTGAAATTAGGCTTTCTGTGGGACATCCTCATGACCCTTTTTTCGATTTCAGCTTGCTAAAGTTTACATATGTTTCCCTTTTCTCCCTTGACTAAACTTGCAATATCTCTTTTGTCATCTAAGGTTCCTGAACTTAGCTATCCTAATGAATGAATGAATAAGTTTATTGGCCAAGTATGTACACATACAAGAATTTGCCTTGGTGCTCCGCTCGCAAATAACAACACGACATACAGTAAACCATTAAGAATAAAACAATCATTAAAACATTATAGTTTAAACATGTGAATGAAATAAAATACCAGAGCAAAAGGAGGCTACAGACTTTTGGTTATTGAGTAGAGCTACTGCTCGTGGAAAAAGCTGTTTTTATGTCTGGCTGTGGCAGCGTTGACGGTCCGGAGTCGCCTTCCAGAGGCAAGTGATTCAAAAAGTTTGTGGCCAGGGTGAGAGCGGTCCGAGATGATCTTACCCACTCGCTTCCTGGCCCTTGCAGTGTACAGTTCGTCAATGGGGGTAGGTTACAGCCAACAACCTTCATAGCTGATCGAACGATTCGCTGCAGCTTCCAGGTGTCGTGCTTGGTGGCTGAGCCAAACCAGACCATGATGGAGAAGGTGAGGATGGCAGTAGAGAATTGGACCATCATTGCCTGTGGCAGATTGTGATTCCTCAGCTGCTGCAGGGAGTACATCCTCTGTTGGGCCTTTTTGACTGTGGTGTCATAGAAACATAGAAAATAGGTGCAGGAGGAGGCCATTCGGCCCTTCGAGCCAGCACCGCCATTCATTGTGATCATGGCTGATTGTCCCGTATCCCGTGTCGATGGTGGCCCCCCATTTAAGGTCCTTGTAGATGATGGTTCCAAGGAACTTAAAGGACCCCACAGATGTGACTGGTGGTGGTGTTGATGGTGAGTGGGAGGAGGGGAGGGGACACACATGAACACACTGTCCTGAACTCTAAGCAGCTGACCTTTCAAAGACTTCCGTGTGTCTTCAAGAACTATTCCCTCAGTTCCTGCCTAATACAGCATATTCAGCAAGGAGACTTCTGAGCTCTGAAGTTTGTACATTAAACATCAACTAGATACTATCACATGCTTCTTACTGCTTCAGAATTGCTTTCAAGAACCAAGCATGAATTAGAGCTTGGTACCATGTTTGCTGTCCCCTTTTCAGTCCCTGGCAGTTCTTCTGCTTTGAAGTGATCCAGCAGTCTTATGGGTTCCGAATCATTTAAAATATTCTGTATGTACTTGTTTTCAATCCCTTGCATTTATTAAGCATATTTAGAATAGTTAAATATACCAAGGCATTCGACCGGAGTGAAATACATGACAGTGAGCCACATAAAGGGCACTGTGGGACTGGTGAACCTAGGTGAGGATATAGATTTTAACGATCATCTCAGAGCAGGGCTGAAATTTAAGGGGTAAATACCAAAACTTAGGTTACTCTAAGTATGGTTGATTGTGATAATTACAGGTGTACATAACCGCCAGAGTTAAAACGATGTGGAGATCTGAGACAAGTCCGATGATTATGGATACGAAGCAACTGCAGATGCTGGTTTAAACCGTGGATAGACACAAAATGCTGGAGTAACTCAGTATCTCTGGGGAGAAGGAATGGGTGACATTTCGGGTCGAGACCCTTCTTCAGACTGATGTCGGGTGTGAAAACAGGACAAAGGGAACTCTCGTTGGAGAGAGGAGGTGAACTTCTTCAAAGTAGACATTCCTTGAGGGGATTTTGCAGTGGAGTAAACGAAATGTGTAGGCAGGAACTGCAGATGCTGGTTATGGATATGATTGGGGATAAATAAAGTGGTTGATCAAGGTTTTGCTGGACCAAAATACAGGATAAATTGGCACATCGAATGAGACAATACAAGCTCGGACATGAGAAGCCGAGTTTGGTTATTGAAAATCTGGGTCCCCATATTTTCACATCGTAAAACTTTTTTGGGGTGGTGTAAAAAGATTGGAAGACATCTTCAACAAAGCGCTCTTGGTTCAATTGGTGAGGGTGGATAGAGAAAAATCAGATTTACGATGTGCTTCTTATCCAAATTGAACTGCAATTGTAATTCAGTAGAAAATGTTAATCTGGAATTTTGAATTAATCCTGCATTTTCCAAATTACAGGTAAAAAGTACAACGTGTCTTGTTCCTCCTCCAAAACCCATTCGGCGAAGACTGCAATCTGAAGAAGAGCTTCGGGGCGATGCAGAGGAGCCTACCCCAAAACCCAGCATCAATGCCGTATTAGTCTCGCACTCTTCGGTTTCAAGGTGGATTGGATTCTCTTTAATTCCCTTTTGCAATGAGATTGCAATTTCTCTGTGGCTGGTACACTGAGTGTGCACCATATTAGATCCTGCTGTATAAGAATATGCTGTTGATGCCAAATAGGGTCATTACTTTGGATTCAATGCATGGTTATTTTGTTGTACCTGGTCATCTTTGCTGTTGATATGTTCACACACTTATGCATGCACCAAGAAAATTAGACCCATGGTAGTTAACTGGATGTTGTGTTAAAGAAGGAACTGCAGATGCTGGAAGATCGAAGGTACACAAAAATGCTGGAGAAACTCAGCGGGTGCAGCAGCATCTATGGAGCGAAGGAAATAGGCAACGTTTTGGGCCAAAACCCTTCTTCAGACTGATGGGGGTGGGGGGGTGGGGAGAAGAAAGGAAAAAGGAGGAGGCGGAGCCCGAGGGCTGAGGGATGGGAGGCGACAGCAAGGACTAACAAAATTGGGAGAATTCAATGTTCATGCCCCCAGGATGCAGACTCCCCAAGCGGAATATGAGGTGCTGTTCCTCCAATTTCCAGTGTTGCTCGCTCTGGCCATGGAGGAGACCCAGGACAGAGAGGTCGGATACAGAATGGTAGTTAACTGGATGTCTATTTGCAAGAGCAATGCCATACTGGAGCTGCAAGTGGCTATGTGGTTCCAAACCACTTGTGCCACATTATGGCACTACTCATTGCCAGTCTGTGGGTCAGTTACTATCCTTACTCATAATAAGAGTAACAGAAATAAGCTGCTTTAAACTAAAATGGATGGGCACACTAACATCTTATTTCATTTTAGGTCAATTGGAAAAGATAAAAAGTCCATTCAAGCTTCGATCAGAAGAAATAAAGAAACTAATACAGTGCTAGCCAGACTCAACAGTGAATTACAACAACAGCTGAAGGTGAGAGAATGGAAGTATCGGTAGTGAAAATTGAAAGCATTGATACTTGCAGACTTGATTTCCTGAACAGCACATTTCAAAGTATTAGGTAATACTAGATGCCAGCAGGGCCATCTTTAACAAGGGAGCTCATCCAAACAATTGGGCAAACTTTAAAGAGTTCAATAACTAAAGCATTCATTTAACAAAGACCGCAGGAGTAGCCAATAGTTTGCCAATCTATTATGTACTTCCTTGTATAAATGTCTTGGTAGTATGGAGAAATCTGGGGGCTGTCTGATCAGCATGTATATGGTTTTCATATAGATAAAATTAGTTTACATTTTAATGCAAAATTTTGATGGTGTGACAAATGGCATCTTCTTCTTCTTGCATATGGCGTGCACAGCCTAAAGTTGTAGGACAACTTGTTCTATTTGATCTTATTTGATTGTGCACGTCAGGTTGATTGCATTCGTCGAAACAGGGCAGACCACGTGAAGGTTACAATCTCCCACCCAACAAATGGTATAATATTGTATTTATGTTTAACATGTGCTACCTCACCACCATATTTGTTCAGCTTGCATTCATATGAACATTGCATTCAGTGCAATGTATCCATAGTCAAAGGCTAACAATAAATCAGGATTTGGCCAGAAGATTTGCAATTGGTCATTAGCTTATGTCAAGTGGTTCAAAGGGCACGTGGGATCAGTTGACGGGTTGGGAGAATTGTAGGAAATTAATACATTCTGCTTTAGACTATGGAAAAAATCCAGAACAGTTATTGACTACCCCAAGGCACGGACTGCCTGCTCAGTCCATGTAACGTGCATCATTTCTCCCGTACACGTGTGATGCATGTAGCCTTTGATGCTTCAATTTAAACTCCCAGAATGTGAGCTTTATCTAAGTGGAGTACATGCTCCAGTCAGCATCAATGGTGCCAAAGTGGAAATGGTTGAGAGCTGCAAGTATCTTGACGTCAATATTACCAACAACCTGTTGTGGACCAACCACATTGATGCAACAGCCAAGAAGGTGCACCAATGCCTCTACATTCTTAGGAGACTGAGAATCCATTGACCCGTACAAACTTCTACATATGTATCATAGAAAGCATACTGTGGGTTACATCAAAATTTGATTTGTGAACAGCTCTGCCCAAGACCGCAAGAAATTGCAGAGTTGTCGATGTAGTCCAGTCCAACTCACAGACCAGACTTCCCACCATTGACTCCATCTACATCTCATGCCCCTGAAAAGCAGCATAATCAAATACTTGTCCCACCCCGGTCATTCCTCCTCCTCCCTGTTCTCGTCCAACAAAAGGGACAGAAGCTTTAAAGTGCGCACCACCAGATTCGGGAACAGCTTATTCTCTGCTGTTATTCTTTCATAAGCTAGGATACTGTCTGATTCACCTCTACCCTATTGCGGACATTGGACTTTGTCTATGGAACTGAAGCATAACAATGCTGAGAATTATATTCTTTCCTCTGCATCTTTCCCTTTGCTCTATCTATTGTTCTTGATTTTGACTTGTATTTATGTATTGTATATCTGAACTGTTTGGATAGCATGCAAAACAAGCTTTTCACTGTGCCCTGGTACACATGACAATAATAATCCTGTACCAATCCCTTGGATTGTGAGTTGGAGAGCAAAGGCAGGCCATTTGTTACATTGCTGCAGCAGGTAGAAAGACCACAGTGTGACATGAACTGAAATGAAACTGCATACACTGAGAAATAACTATTAACCAAGGCTCTTTGTTTCCTCTTATCTCTCCGCTGACTGATCGTTGCAGGATGTACTTGAGGAAAGGATCTCGCTTGAGGTGCAGCTGGAGCAACTTCGGCCATTTTCGCACTTGTAGGGCAGGAGCTTCCTGGCCATGTGGGTGAAACTAAAGATCGTGTTGGTGCAGATGTGCCACTGGATCCTGACTACTCCCTGCAGGCAGCTTAACTGCTCAGCTTTATGCGTCTATTATGCAGTGATAGTTTCCATGGTTAACTTCATAGAACTGCTCACTTGTCATGTGGTGCCATTTGTTTAAAAAAAGGGAGAAATAAAATCAGGGAGCTATGAAGCTGGTAAATATTCTGGTCATGGAGGGGGGAGAGGGGGGGGGGGGGGGGGGGGGGGAGAGGAATGGAATAGAGGCAATTACAATAGTTTTGATTATACAGAACAGCAAATAATTTCATCTTCTCCCTGATTCCCTTCCCTTCAAATCTGTCCTCAATTTAGACAAGAGAAATTACTTGCCAATAAGACAGTTCTTCAATAAGATGAGCAGGCCAGAGTAGTTCCTGTTGAATCCTCGAATCATTGTCATTGAAGGAGGATTGCTGCCAGTTTGCTTCAACATTTGAAGCACTGTGTTCAGTAAGCCAATGTCAAGTGTTTTATAGTCTTGGGAAATATTTGGTAGAATTGTGAGACATGGAATGGAAGAGCTCTGCTAAGAGTGGCCGTATTTCCCGTATCAGTGTTCAAAGGGGTGTCTCAAAATGCTTCTCCCTACTCCTTAACTTGCATAGCTTTCTGTTTGGGTGAGGCCTGTGTTTGTGCAGCTTGAGTAAAAAGGACTTCCTTGGCCCTTTTTGTGTTTGAATATTCAAAACTTTTTTGCATTGCATTACTGCAGCAGAAACACTAAGAAGAGTATCCCTAATCAATTGGAACAAGCTTGGTGGTGTTGTGAGGCTTGGTTGAAGATATGTAATGAAATATTTTGCACTACTGAAGTATAAGTGTATTCATGTATTGCTAGTTATGGTTCAAAACCACTTTTTAATTGGAGGGTGTAAAAGATAATATATGCTTGGAGTTGGGGTGAAAATGTAGAGACCACCACTAAGATTTTTTAATATAAATTGAAGCCATTGAATTGTTAAGGACCACCCGCTGAAGCAATCAGTTGGTTTGAGCATGTCAAGAAGCTTGGGTGCTGGCTTTTTTAATACTGAGTGCACTGGACTCGCTAATAAAGTTGCTCTGTGGCCATATCCCAGTAGTTCTGTTGTAAACATTCACAGGGAAAATTATTGTAGCATAAACCACAAACGGGGTTGGATTTGGGAGGGATGCTAGGTGCAGTTGTATGCATATAGCATCTTGGGTTTGAGTAAAATATTACACAGAGCTAAATCTGTGCGCCATTTGTTGGATAGTGAATTAAGCAGGTGAATCTATACTCTTTCCCCAGCCTCTGCACTCACTGGAAGTGACAGTGTGTGAAGGTTTTGTAGTTAAGGGGGTTTGTGGGGATACATTATGACTTACGAAAGACAACTTAAGTGTGTGTGTGTGTGTGTGTGTGTATGTTATTAATCTGCAGTTGTGCGATTACTCAACGCCACCTCTGTCTGCATGCTGTTGAGCAACCTCTGCTCATTACCTTTTCATTTCACCCACATCACATTCTGAGTACTGATAGATGCTGTCCACCTCCCTGACACAGCTAAAGATAATCCTCTTCACATTTAATACTCAAACTAATTGAAGATTGTACAAAACTAGAGAATTTTTCTTTAAATTATTATGCAAGGAACAACATTTTATAATTGTTTGACTTCATTGTTCAGTATTCTAAGGGTTAGTGTGATTTGCAGTTTCTTATCTGTGTACTTTTTTAAAGAAAACAAGTTTCCGTTTGGGAATATTTTTGGTTTCTCTAACTTCAAGCCTTACCTTTACGGCTTTGTAGTTTAACAGAGAGGGATGTTTGGACAGACCGGGAGAAGAGGGGGAGGCCTTTCATTTTCACCCAATGAGAGTCACCTTGCTATTCAGGTCAATGTACTGTATAAGGAGTATGATGTAAATTGTATGATACACATTTTTGATCTTGTATGTAAATTTACATTAAATTGCTGACTAACAGCAAATCTATTTAATTGCTTATTTTGGCTCTGGGATCTTGGGTATTCAACTGCATGGATGTATCTTGGCAGAGCAAAGTAGCAACTGTGATTTTTACACAAATAAAACAGCACAATATTTTATCTTGACAACTTGCTCCATTCACCGTTGGTTCACTGTTTTCTTGAGTTCAGTCCCCACAGAGAATTGCTAATATCTGCAACTATGATATTGATGGATGAGACCTGTAAAAGCAGATAATGATTTTTTTGTGGAATTTACTTTAAAGAAAAATATACAAGGGACCTGTGAAACCTATTGTTTGAAGCCTGGAGCACATCACATGGCTAATTCATCTTCTGTCATCAAATGGTAGACACAATGCTGGAGTAACTCAGCGGGACAAGCAGCATCTCTGGAGAGAAGGAATGGGTGACGTTTCGGATCGAGACTTCTTCAGACTGATGTCAGGGGAGTGGGCGGTACAGAGATACAATGTAGTCAGAGACAGTAAGACTGGTGATAGAACTGGGAAGGGGGAGGGAATGTAGAGAGAAGGAAAGCAAGGGGAACTTGAAGTTAAAGAAGTCGATGTTCATACCGCTGGGGTGTAAGTTACCCAAGTGAAATATGAGGTGCTGTTCCTCCAATTTGAGCTGGGCCTCACTCTGACAATTGAGGAGGCCCAGGACAGAATCTGTCATCAATTCCTCTCCGTAATATAAAGCAGTGATGCCATCCTGCAAAGGTCAATTGGTAAACATCCTAACTTGGATGTGTATTGCTGTTCCTTCATTACCACTACCTCAAAATCCCAGAACTCTATCCGACAGTACCTTGGGAAACCTGCACACAACTATTTCAATTGAAGGTGGTTCACACTACCCAGCTGAGAACAATTTCAGTTCATCAATAAACTGGGTTTGTAAATAATGTCCACAACCAAAAATGTATAACAGAGAATGAAGTATTACCCGGTAAGTTAAAGAAAAGAGGAATCCTGAGCATTGCTTTTGAGCCAAACTTAAACTAAAGATGTATGAACTGACAAAAAAATGCAGCTGGTGCATTGCAGTCAGGAAAAACTTCCTCAAAAGTTGCAAACAAAGAAAACTGAGCTTGCCCTTCCTGTTCTGTTTTAGTTAATGCAGAAACCCCCAAAAAAGCGACTGTAAAGTTAGCAGTATCAGCAAGGATACTATGATGCTGGGGCTTGTCTACAGTTCCAGTATTGTGCAAACATCACTGTAATATTGGTTAGTTCAAATGTCTGGGGGATAGACATTAAATCAAGGTCCTTTATGCTGTCTGAGATACAAAACACCTGGCTCTTTTAAAGAGCAGAAGAACGTGCTGTATTACTATTTTTGATCTGGGTTTTTAGCATTTTCCAGCAAAACATGGGCAATGCATTTCTCATTCATTTTAAATCACTGCAAAAATACACTTTGTTGCTCTAATCAAACTATTCTCTAAGTTTATAATGTTGGAAGATGTTATCAACAGAATTATTTTGCTCATTGCAAAGATCTCTACTGCAGTCTAATTTTATTTTCTGAGTGTTCCATGGTATAAAATAATATTGCTCCCTAATTCTTAGACAATGGCTCTTTTGACAGAAGCAGTGATTTTAACTGGTGATGTGCCTTGTTTTGAATAAAATTGCACAATGTACCAAGAATGTGAAATACAAGGCTTATTTTTAAGTAGCAGCTTAAGAAAAATGCCAGATGCTCAGCATGATCAAACAAATGGCATGCCAATAAGGGAATCAGCATGAATTAAAATTGTATTTATTTTTCAATTAAATATGTTGCAAATAATCAAAATATAAAATTGGAAAACTTGAATAGTGAGAAGGCCCTTGGTGGGTATTGTGCTGAAAGCTTTTAGTGGTAATAACGAGCTGCCTGGGAGATCAGGTTTCCTCAACTGCAGCACAAATGGCACTTTCTAATATAGACAGCCAAGTGACTTTGTCTTCCACTGTCTCTGTTGCACAAATCCATTGCCGTTTTGGCCCTTGCAGTACGAATGCGTTTTGAATATCTGAAACCCAAGAAAAATATTTTTATGCCCCAAAACAAGCTTTGAAAACATGTAATATAAAATGTTTGTCCTATTTTGTGGTTGAAACAGTGTGCTCATCCGGAGCTCAATTTGACAATATATAAAGGTATCACTTATAACCATATAACAATTACAGCACGGAAACAGGCCATCTTGACCCTTCTAGTCCGTGCCGAGCACGTATTCTCCCCTAGTCCCATATACCTGCGCTCAGACCATAACCCTCCATTCCTTTCCCGTCCATATAACTATCCAATTTATTTTTAAATTATAAAAACTAACCTGCCTCCACCACCTTCACTGGAAGCTCATTCCACACAGCCACCACTCTCTGAGTAAAGAAGTTCCCCCTCATGTTACCCCTAAACTTCTGTCCCTTAATTCTCAAGTCATGTCCCCTTGTTTGAATCTTCCCTACTCTCAGTGGGAAAAGCTTATCCACGTCAACTCTGTCTATCCCTCTCATCATTTTAAAGACCTCTATCAAGTCCCCCCTTAACACTTGGGTCCTGATTTGCAAAGGTATTGGATGAAAAGCTACTTTCAGATAGACGCTTAACATGGCTGCACGGTGGTGCAGCAGTAGAGTTACAGCACCGAAGACCCGGGTTCAATCCTGACTGCGGGTGTTGTCTGTACAGTGTTTGTACATTCTTCCCGTGACCACGTGGGTTTTCTCCAAGATCATCAGTTTCCTCCCTCATTCCAAAGAATGTACAGGTTTGTAGGTTAATTTGCTTGGCTGAAGTGTAAATTATCCCTCGTATGTGTCGGATAGTGTTAATGTGCAGGGATTGCTGGTCGGTGTGGACTCAGTGGGCCGAAGGACCTAAGCAGGACAGCTTCATGCTAAGCTTGCAACCTCTATGTTTGATGTGCCTCCCTCAATTCTGCTGCTATCTGATTTAATCTATAGAATGGAAGTCATGTCTCTGTCTTACTCAGATTGCAGTAGAAGGTCTTGTGCTGGGGATGTATTGGGAAAGTGATGGGGTTTTTTTTGTACGCTTGCCAATTACATATAATTTACCTTAAGGTGGTCTGTGAGTTCAGGCCCATCTACACTAGTTGCGTCGGTCTGTTTGACCTATATCCTCTAAAATGATCCTATCCGTTACATATCCATATAACATGTCTTTCAAAATATTATTGTACCTGCTTTAACCACATCCTCGGGCAATTTATTCCATATACATACTGTGTGAAAAGGGTGCACCTCTGTATCCTTTTAAATCTTTTCCCTCTCACCATAAAACTATACTCTATAGTTGTTAATTCTGCAACCTGGGAAAATGATTGTGCATTCACCATGTCTAGGCCCCATGATTTTATATTCCTCAATCTCCTAAGCTCCAAGGAATAAAGTTCTAGCCTGCCAAACCACTATTACTTTCTCCCTCATTCTGGCAGTATTCTCACAGCATTCTTAATTATTTTTCTTTCCAGCGTAATGGCATCTTTCCTACAGCGGGAATATAAAAACTGAATGCAATACTCCAAATGTGGCCTCATCAACATCTTGTATGAGTGAAACATAATATTCCAACCTCTACACTTAATGCCCTAACTGCTGAAGGCCATTGTGCTAAATGCCTTCACCACTGTCTACTTGTGATGTGATGTCCCTCACAGGGCACTGTGTACTTGGTATCTCTGTAATACAACACTCCTCAAGGCCCTACTTTTCACTGAAAATCTTAAACTGATTGGACTTTGCAAAAGGCCACTCCTTGCACTCATATCTGAATAAAATTCTTATTTGCCATTCCACTTACCTAGCTGAACAAGATCCTACTGTAATTATCTTCACTGTTTACAAACTACCTATGTGGTGTCATCTGCAAACTTACAGCTGAGTATTTATAATTCTGGATATTTCAACACTTGAATAAACAAACAATTGAAAGTATGTGCTAACAGTCAAAGGAGTGCCTGGTTCTATCAGAGTAGCCAAGAGAAACAATGGGAGCAATAAGAAAATGAGTGAGATTGGACAGCAACTCGCCCTTGCTGTGATATGAAGACTCAATCGAGTGAAATGTTTGTCCCATGAGAGGAAAGCATAACCTTAGATAAGGAAATATACAAATTGCTGTACATTTGGAATCTGGAATGTCTTCAATAAGCAGTCTGGAGAGAGCCACGGATGCCAAAAACTGGAGCGATGACTTTAGATTTTGTTCAAAGGGCAGATGAGAAACTGTTCTTGAAGCGAAAAGAAGAACATCATTGAAAAGGAAGAGACTCAGGTCACTAATGCACTCGTAAATCCTGGGGAAAGAAACCAAACCTTTGTAACATCATGCACAAACAATCTTTTAACATTCACAATCAGACATGTTTTATGGGAGTGTGTTATATCCCATGCTCTCAGGATTGCCCCCAATCAGCAAGGTCTGGAATTGCAAGATATTTTACAACTATTTTTATCCAAGCATATTCTCACTGCCTTTTTCATTCAGTTAATTTCTAAAGCATAAATGCAAGCTTTTATATAAACTTTTCTAAGACCAATGCTGACCTCAAACCATCTTGGTTGGACTATTGTATGATGAGGGAATAGAATAAAGTTTGGAACCCCATACCTTAAGGTTGCACAAATCTTTTCATCAGGGCTGCTCATCTGAGCCACTTCTTGAACCCGGATCAGGTACCTGTTCGCCTCCAGAAGAATCTGTAAATCAATCACATATCCTATCAGTGCTCCTGAAAGATCAGTTCCAATGCACTAAGCCCAAATTCAATACCACCACCGTTCTTCACTGTCCCTGTACCAGCAGTAAGCAGCTGATGTATTGGGTATAGAGTGCCAATCTCACTCAAGTTAACTCATATTTATTTCCCTTGGCTGAAGTGGCCAATTGATACAACTTTCTCACTCCCAAATAAGGGTCAAAAGGTCAAAATACGAGACAAATTCCCGACAGCAATTCGTTGACCGACTCGGCCATGGATGGGTAAATGATGAGTTGGCCCGGGTGCTGGACTAACACGGGACAGTTGGAAAGTTACAAAACACATCTATCATGATCCTTAGAGAAAATGGCCAACAATCCAACTAGGAATTAGTATTATACAGGGCTGTACACAGAGTGGAAAGATTATTTGTGGGACCGATAATGCTCTCATTTTGGAGGAAGAACTGATTTGTTAAATTGTTGTAATTGCAGTTTATAAAAAGCCCATTCCCATTGTGGCGGTGCTGGTACTTTGCATTTTGGTGTCCCAATTAAACTGATCGTTAAGAGAACTTTATGCGCTTTATAGACAAAGAAAGCCCACTCCACATTGCCAGCACATCAGTCACGGCACTGCATGTACTTGCTGAATGCTTTCAGCATTGTTTTTATTCTTAATTGGCTCAGTTGCCTGCATTGAGCTATTTCTTTGAGGCTTTCCCATTTTGGAGGGGAGCAAACACATTTGAAATATAGATAAAATGAACCATTGCACAGGTTCTGCTGCAGAGAGATGATATTTGGCCTTGTACGCAAAATGGCTGTAATATTTGCCAATGTACATGACAGCCTTGTAGTGCATTGTATATTCCTGATATGGGTATACTACTCAATGCCGACCTTAGTAACAGCAATTGGTACAATTCTGAGGTTATTGTTAATGTATTATTAAATTCCCATTTACAATGTGCATTGTAACATGTGCCAAGGTTCTTAAGTGACTTGTCAAATGAAGTGACATTGTACCAGAGGGAGAACAGAACAGAACAAAACTTAATAAAAACGGTCTATTTTAAAGGAGTGTTTGAAAAAAGCAATAATCGTTAAGGATGATTATAAACTAATTTCAAATAATGTATTCCGCTGCTGCACAGTGGACTGAACACCCAACAACCGTCAACACAAGCCTATGAGTAAACGGAAAGAAGAATTGTAAACAATGGGAATTGAAAATGAATGGGGAGTGCTGGAGAGGTAATGGAACCATCTCTTAGAAGCATTGCTAGAAAATCACTCACCATTACTCTGCTAGATACTCCAGGGAAAAATCCATTCAAAAACCTTGGTTATATATAAATGACAATAGGTGCAGGAATAGGCCATTCGGCTCTTCGAGCCAGCACCGCCATTCAATGTGATCATGGCTGATTATCCCCAATCAGTACCCCGTTCCTGCCTTCTCCCCTTATCCCCTGACTCCGCTATTTTTAAGAGCCCTATCTAGCTCTCTCTTGAAAGCTTCCAGAGAACCTGCCTCCACCGCCCTCTGAGGCAGAGAATTCCAGACTCACCACTCTCTGTGAGAAAAAGTGTTTCCTCGTCTCCGTTCTAAATGGCTTACTCCTTATTCTTAATCTGTGGCCCCTGGTTCTAGACTCCCCCAACATCGGGAACATGTTTCCTGCCTCTAGCATGTCCAAGCCTTTAACAATCTTATATGTTTCAATGAGATATCCTCTCATCCTTCTAAACTCCAGAGTGTACAAGCCCAGCTGCTCCATTCTCTCAGCATGTGACAGTCCCGCCATCCCGGGAATTAACCTTGTAAACCTACGCTGCACTCCCTCAATAGCAAGAATGTCCTTCCTCAAATTAGGGGACCAAAATTGCACACAAAACTCCAGGTATGGTCTCACTAGGGCCCTGTACAACTGCAGAAGGACCTCTTTGCTCCTATATTCGACTCCTCTTGTTATAAAGGCCAACATGCCATTCGCTTTCTTCACTGCCTGCTGTACCTGCATGCTTACTTTCATAGACTGATGCACAAGGATCCCCAGATCCCGTTGTACATCCCCTTTTCCCAACTTGACGCCATTTAGATAGTAATCTGCCTTCCTGTTTTAGCTACCAAAGTGGGTAACCTCACATTTATCCGCATTAAACTTCATCTGCCCACTCCCCCAACCTGTCCATAGAAATGGAAAGATAATTTGCAAAATCTATTTGGCAATTAAAGAAAGTTAAGCAACATTAAATTTACAATGTTTTAGAAGGGTCTCGACCCGAAAAGTCGCCTATTTCCTTCGCTCCATAGATGCTGCCTCACCCGCGGAGGTTCTCCAGCATTATTTGTCTACCTATTTTTCCAGCATCTGCAGTTCTTTCTTAAACATTAAATTTACAAAGATCATATAAGGCCAAATAATATGATTTTTGCAATAATGTGAAAATATATTCTGTATAGATACAGGTTTATTGGTTGAATTAGATGCATATCTATTCCTGGCCATCTTGCATGTCATTCATTGGCTTACAGGACTGCCGCCTATGCTGTTTTGGGCTTCCACCATCTGCAGTTCTCTCTCCTTCTGCACTTTCAGCTGGAACAGAAAATAACAGCATCAAATCCTGACAGAAAATCTTGAAGTGCATGAAGTTAGGGACAGATACAGAGAGACAGATCATTCTGACAAATGCAACACTAACCATATATTAATTCCATTTTATTCTGCCCATGTTCTCATCAACTTCTAGTTTTACCAGTCACCAACATGCTAGAGACAGTTTACAGTGGTGAGTTAACATACCAACCTTCATGTCCTTTGGGATATGGGGCAAAAAACGGGGGACCCACAGCGCAAGTGTGCAAAATCTATAGGGCGCACTTGCAAACTCCACACAGACATCAGGAATGAACTTGAGTCTCTTCTATGCAGGATCCTGGTTCGCATGCCCATTTTAAACTTATTTGATTCACTGAAAATAATATACTGTCAAAACATTTTTTTAAGAAAGTGAGTTAAGTGTGTTGAGGTTTTAACAATAACATCTAATCATATGGAAAATCTGCCAGACTGTCACCACCGAAGTCCTGAGTGTGCCATATGGATGGGGTTTTATTGCTAACAACAAGCATATGCATTTCTCCATGTGACAGTATATCTCAAAGTCAGGGTGGTATGTGACACCAAGTGGTCGTGCACCCATGTGAATGGGTCCCTTGTGCTTTTATGTAACAGGTGTCATAAGTTGAGGTGGTGCTGCTGCTGAATCAGTCTTGGTAAGTTTCCTTAAGGGCCTGTCCCACTTTCATGACTTAATTCAAAACCTCTGCCGAGTTTAAAGGACCTAAAAAAAAAATCAAGATTGTGGTAATCTACGAACTCCTACGACCTTCCATGACTATGTTCACGAAGTCCTACGGACTCCTACGAGTTTGTGTACGAATTCCCACGACTATTTAGATTCCCTCCTTACGAGTAAAAAATTGCATTTTCTTTCATCCCGACCATTTTTTTACTCGTGGACATTTTTTATCGGGCTGGAAAAAACGTCCCGACTTACCTGATGCCACGAGTACCTACAGCTAGCATAACGAGCCGCTATGATATATCTACGAACTCCTACGGACTCATTACGAACATTCTGCGAGTATGAATCAAGGGGAAAACTCGGGAGAATTCGTGAATTACCTCTTGAAAGTGGGACAGGCCCTTTACTATATTGTGTGCAGTTTTGGTCCCCTAATTTGAGGAAGGACATTCTTGCTATTGAGGGAGTGCAGCATAGGTTTACAAGGTTAATTCCCTGGATGGCGGGACTGTCATATGCTGAGAGAATGTAATCCCCACAATGTCATATCTAGCAACCTCTAACTGAACCTCAAGCTCATCTACTTTACTTCTTATACTTCGTGCATTCATATACAATACTTTTAATTTCTTATGCATCTCACCTTTCACATCGATCCCTATTACACTTGGCCATACTCTCCATCCCTTTGTGAGCTTCCTTTCCCGTTAATTCTGGGGGTCATTAACTATCCCTTTACTCTCTTTCCCTTTAACTCCATCCTCGACTATCTCATTTGACACCCCACCCCCCTTATTCAGTTTAAAGCCTGCCGGAATGCTGGTCCTCGCCTGTTAAGATGCAATCGGTCCCTTTTGTACAGTTCCCCCTTACTCCAAAACAGATCCCTGTGATCTAAGAATCTAAACCAGTTCCTCAGCCACACATTCAGGTCCCATATCTCCCTGGTCCCCCACCTGTTAAGATGCAATCCGTCCGCCGCTTAGGATGAAGATGAGGAGGAATTTCTTTCGTCAGAAGGTGGTGAATCTGTGGAATTCATTGCTGGAGACGGAGATGGAGGCCAAGTCATTGGGTATTTTTACTGAAGAGATTGACAGGTTCGTGATAAGTAAGGGTATCAAAGGTTACAGGGATAAGGCAGAAGAATGGGTTTGAGAGGGAAAAATGCATCAACCACAATCGAATGGCAGAGCAGACTCGATGGGCCAAATGGCCTAATTCTGCTCCTGTGCCTTTGTGTGTATGGAACTACAGGCCAGTGAGTCTGACTTCAATGGTGGTTAAGTTACTGGAGGAAATTCTGAGGTGCAGGATCTATCAGGCAGGGACTGATTAGGGGTAGTCATCGCGGCCTTGATGCATGGGAAATCGTGTCACACAAATCTATTCGTTTTTTGAAGAAGTATCCAATAAGATTAATGAGGCCGGGAGGGGTGGACGTTGTCAAAATGGACCAGCAAGGCTTTTGACAAAAGCCAAGCATGGTAGACTGGAAGGTTAGATCACATAGGATCCAGGGAGAGCTGGCTAATTTGATATATAATGGTATTGTGGATAGTGAAGAAGAACCCATGTTTTGAGTTACCTTACTCAAAAGCTAAGGTGTTAATTACGGCAGTCTTAGTGAGGAAATATTATATAATAGAACCGCTCGGATAGTGACTTTTATATAAGCTAGGTAATATGCAAAAGAAAAGCTTAAGGTTTTCAGAAACACATGTATCCTAAAGAAATAAAGTACAAAGAGACACATACAGCGAACAGATACAATACAATACAATACAATACAATACAATACCTTTTATTTGCCATCTGAACCTCACATGAGGTTCAAACGAAATTTGGTTTTGGATGAATCAAAACATAAAAACGCTAATCGGAACCTGCATAGCTTAGGTTATTGCTTTGAGGCAATTATAACGCTGGAGGAAATTGTATTTGACATGATTTTGTGTTAAGGAATAGATTACTGAATAGGGCCTCTTCTTAGGCCAGAGGTCATCTGCTCTTTCTCTATGGCACATTTTTGAGCTCTGATGTGCCATAAAGATGAAGAGTTATGGCCGGTTATGCTGAGTTCGAGACAGAATTCAAGGCTGAGAGATAATAGACTCTGTGGTTAGCTTTGGCTATGTTAAATTATAATGAGGTTAAGATAAGGGATGGATGCTTGCAGAGGAAAAGAATCAGATTGATGGATTTGTGACCTTCCTTCTGTTTATAGAAAGTCGAAGAAGCAGATGTAATTCTGAGGTAATGGTCTGGTTGTGAATCTACCTTTGTTCTGTAATATTTGTAAAAGGCCTTGCAGATGAGATTGGAAATCGAGATCCCAGATAACAGGAAAAGAGGCTTCAAATTAGAATGAAGCTGTACCTTGACACAAAACACATATCATCAATTGTTGACAGATTTACGACCCATGCATGCTTGGAGTTTGGAGGCGTGTGGGTTTGAATTTAACTTAGAAACTGTAATTCGGCGAACTCATATAATTAATGTTTTAATACATAGGTAATAGTATTTTAAACTGTAAAATTGTAGTGAAACCATTTATGAAAATGTATTGTGTCTAAGTAGGATTGTAATTAGATTTTGTTTAGATTTATAGAAATATCTTTCTTCTTGGTATAGAAAGTGTGTTTTGTTTGTATGACTTGTGTGATCATTGTATTTTGAGGAGTGGTCTGTGATAATTGAGCCTACTAGGGGTTGTGTTGAAATAAAATAATTCTAAACAAAGTTAAATCACAGGCAAACGAAGGTTGTAAAATGAGGTCAGAGAAGGGGGGATCATGTGACTGCTATTGTAAATCACCAGAAGGACTCAGATGATTGGGTACCAGTTTGTCATACCCTCTGTATCTGAAATGTGTAATACCTATATACAGTAAATGCCATGAGCTTCTATCAAAGCTATTCTTCTCTGGACCCGCCCCAGAGCATCAGCTCTGTGTTGGAAAGTTCAGAAACTAGTCTCAGCTGAATAAAGAATCGATTTCAACAGCTACATGCGTTTGAGTCGTTGACTTTAGATTGACAAAAGAACTCAGTTTAACATTAGACTCCCATCCCTGGGGGAAAGAGCTTGGAATTCTCTTTCCCAGAGTGTTTTGGAGTTAGAGCCAGTATATTGCATGCCAAGGTAGATTTTTAGACTCGGGAAGCTTTGGGGGGGATAGCAGAGAGTGATTATTGTGATTACCAAGAAAATAGTTGACCCAAGGTCAGATCAGCGGTGACCTCATTTAATGGTGGAATAGACTCCAGAGGCTAAATGGTCCATCTCCTCCTAATGTCCTTCAAATCCAACCAATACACTCACCTAAGAGACACAAAATGTTGGAGTAACTCAGTGTGACAGGTAGAATCTCTGCAGAGAAGGAATGGATGACGTTTTGGGCCGAGACCCTTTTTCAGACCACAAAGTCCAGTCTGAAGAAGGGTCTAGACCTGAAACGTCACCCATTCCTTCTCTCCAGCGATGCTGCCTGACCCGCTGAGTTACTCCAGTGTTTTGTGTCTATCTTCGGTGTAAACCAACATCTGCAGTTCCTTCCTACACAATACACTCACCTGTCGGATATAATCACGAAAGCATTTCAAACTGCCGATGGCGGCGGTGAGGTCATGGTGATCTACATGCTCTGCTGGAGTATGCAGTTGCAAAGCATGCAGCAGTGATGTATACTCGTCAAACCGCATAGAGGGGGCCAGAAGGATTTCATGAAGGCTGCAATGACAACACACGAGACTGCTGAGGAAAATGCACTGCAATGCGAGCTCGCCTCCTGATGAATGAATGTTGACGAGTGGTTACCTCAGCATTTTGGTCATGGGCGTTCGGTCGTGCCTAGTCAGGAAGGCACGGAAGCTTGGGATTGTGTTTCGACACTGGAAGAAACGGTAAAGTAAGCCTTTGGTTAATCAGGGAAGATATACAGAGGTTCCCCCATTCTTGATTCCTGCCCTTTCTCTGAATTTGGCTTTTTCCTGCTTGCTGTGAGGAAAGAATACCAAAGGGGACCGTAGCTCATGATATTTGTACCAGGATCCATCAGTTCATCTCACCAATCGTACGTTCCATAAACTTTGTTTGACCTCTTCTTTTCAAAATACTTTTCCAACTCCCATTTTAATTGAATCAACTTCACAGCCTGTAAATGACAGTTCAGTAAGTGCTCAATGTTTAAAAATAAATCCTCAGTGCCCGTTTTTTAACCAGTAATGTTAAAATGTCTCCCTATGATCTTACCTGCATTACAGAGAACAATCACACCATTAACTCTTCAACTGATCATGCATTTTTTGTATTCATTCATTGGATGTATCACAGGTAGAGGAAGCATATAGACACAAGAGTGTACAGAAGCTGGAATCTTGAGCAAAAAAACAATCTGCTGGAAGAACTCAGTGGGTCCTGAAGAAAGGTTCCAATCCAAACATGTCTATTAATTTCCCTCCACAGATGCTGCTGGACCCTCGAGCGCTTTGTTCTTTTTGCTGGAGAGAGCATGCGTTGGCTTCCCCTGAATTGCTTTCAAAGATTTGTGTGCGGTTACAACAGGGTACGAATCCTGAGAATTCTTCATAACCCAAACAGATTGCAAATTGGTAATGCGGCCACCCAGTAATATGTTTTTAAATATAAAAACATAGGCTAACCAAATGCAACACAGTGAAACCAGGGTGTTTAACTCAACCAGACATTGCCTCTAACCAAACTCCCACATGACAGAAGATGCCTGCTGCCTAACAGCAGTCACCAGATCCATTTGTGTAGGAAGGAACTGCAGATACTGGTTTACACCGAAGATAGACACGAAATGCTGGAGTAACTCAGCGGGACAGGTAGCATCTCTGGACAGAAGGAATTGGTGACTTTTCAGGGTTGAGACCCTTTTTCAGACTTACATTCATTGTACCCAGAGATGCTGTCTGCCCCGCTGAGTTACTCCAGCATTTTGTTTCTATCACCAGATCCATCTACTGAGCTCCCAAATTTGTGTGTACAGGTTAACCATAAGTCGTAACCTCAGGAGGCTTTGTATGTGATCCCAACACTAGCTATCTCTGTTCCTGCAACCAGTAAATGCTATATGTTAGATTACATTGCCTCTCCTTTTCATACACCACATAATTATGCTCAAGCGATCCTTTAAAATTGTGAAAGTTGTTGAGATGTGAGTGCATCCACCCATCATTCACCAAGCTTTGTCCTGCGCCTCCTATCTTCCAGCTTTCCACCACAATCAGTTTGAAGAAAGGTCCCGACCCAAAATGCCACCTATCCATTTTCTCCAGAGATGCTGCCTGACCGCTGAGTTACTGTGTCTTTTTTTTATAAACCAGCATCTGCAGTTCCTTGTATTTACAGCTGAAGCCTTGCCTGAAATGACTGGGGATTAATAATAGGACTGCTTAAGAGGACACAAATGAAGAGGGGCGAGTTCTTGGAAGGAAGAGATGACAGAGAGAGGGAGGGCCAAGGCCTTGTCGGGATTTGGGAACAAGCGTGAGAATTTTAAGGACAGCTGGATTCACCTTCTACTCCGGCCCATGTTGCTGAGGTCCACCATTTGGTTTTGGGTCATAGGCACTGGGATGATTCTGGTTGTGGAACTACTTCAGTGAAGGGCAACAAATATTTTGGTAGCACTTTGGTTTAACTCATGGCGGCACAGTGGTGCAGTGATAGTGTTGCTGCTTTACAGCACCAGAGACCCCGATTCGATCCTGACTGCGGATGCTGTCTGCACTGAGTTTGCAAATTCTCCCTGTGACTGCATGGGTTTTCTCCTAGGTGCTCAGGTTTCCTCCCACACTGCAAAGACACGCAGGCTTCTAGGTTAATTGGCCTCTGTAAAATTGCCCCTATTGTGTAGTGAACAGGTGATAGTTGGTTGGTGCAGATTTGGTGGGTCGAAAGACCCGTTTCCACGCTGTATCTTTAAACTAAACTAAACAGTTCTGGTTAACTGTGTCTAACCTGATGACTAAGTTCCAGTTCAAGAGTTTGCAGCTTTACATTTGCTGAGTATTTTCATAAATTCATCTTAAAATAACTAACTCTAGGTGACTACCCAAATCTGTTCACTGAAATCTGTAAATGATCTCGTAGTCGTACCTTATCAAGGGTCTTCAGGATGGCACCGTAGTTGTTGAAATAGTTTGTGTAAACGCTAAGTTTGTTACTGAACTTGATGAAGACATCTCCTAGGCATTGCGGAGGGCCCCACTCCTGGAGACGGTCAGTCAAGTCCTTCAATAAATTCCTACACAGTTCAATACAACCATAATTTGTTATTGGAGTGATAAATGTAACCGGCAAACAGCATATGAATAATTAGATTTGTAAACAATTGAAAGGCTCAGATGGTTTATATATAAGATTATATATAGCATAATAACAATAACTATCGGGTCATTGAACTGACCTGCTGAACCCTAAGCCTACCTCAACAACGGAACACTAAGGACCACCTCTTGCACTACCATTACCTTGTTTTCTTCTAATTGTGTTTACAACAATGTCTTTTGTTTTTTGCAGGTTTTTTCTCTTTTTACTGTCTTACTGAATTTCTGTGTCATTTGTTTTTGTGCGTTTATCTAAGTCTATGAGTCTGTAATGCTGCTGACAATAGGTGCAGGAGTAGGCCATTCGGCCCTTCGAGCCAGCACCACCATTCAATGTGATCATGGCTGATCATCCCCAATCAGTACCCCGTTCCTGCCTTCTCCCCATATCCCCTGACTGCTATTTTTAAGAGCCCAAGAGCCCAAGCACAATTTTAATTCTATCTGTACTTCACTGTACATGTGCAAATGTCAATGAACAACTTGACAGATTCAAGCACATACTTAAAGCTAAACAAGAATAACAAATAGTTTTGTGTTAAATAATGGAAAGATTGGAGGGGATTACGTGCTGGTATCTAATCAAGGGTTTTGGAAAACATTGTATCTACAAGCTCTCCAGCGAATCGCATGGGGAAGATGGTTCATTTGTTGAAATTAATATAGGTTCATTATTGTCATGTGTGTCAAGATGCAGTGAAAAGTTTGGTTGCATGGCCATTCAAGCAAATTATACACGTATACGAGTACAATCAAGTCATACACAAGTACAACAGACAGTGTAAAGAGAAAATACCAGAGTGCAGGATTTAGAGATACAGCATTGTAGCATAACAGTTACAAAGAAAGTGCAGATAAAATTACAAAAAGTGCAATAACCACAATGAGGTAGGTTGGAAGATCAGGACTGCACCTTAGATTATGAGAGGACCATTCAGTACTGTCATAGAGTCATAACAGCATGGAAACAGGCACTTTGGCCCAACTTGCCCACACCAACCAACATGTCCCATCTACACCAGTCCCACCTGCCTGCGTTTTGCCCATATTGTTCTAAACCTGTTCTATCCTTTACCTGCCCAAATGTTTCTTAAACATTGTGATACTACCTGCTTCAACTACCTCCAGCAGCTTGTTCCATACACCCACTACTCTCTGTGTGAGAAAGCTACCCCTCAGGTTCTTATTAAATCTTTCCCCTCTCACCTTAAACCTATGACCTCTGGTTTTTGATTTCTCAAAACCTCTGGTCTCTGGGCAAGAGACTCTGTGCGTCTACCCGATCTATTCTTCTCATGATTTTGTGCACCTCTATAAGAAGAGTCGTCTGATAACAGCAGGGAAGAAGCTGATCCTTACTCTGATGGTTGACGCCTTCAAGCTTTTATAACTTCTGCCGAAAGGTAGAGGAGAGAAGAGGGAATGGCCAGGGTGAATATGGTCCTTGATTAGGTTGGCTGTTTCCCCAAGGCGGCCTGCAGTTTAGATGGAGTCGAATGAGGGGGGGGGGGGGGGGGGGATATTAATACATGGAGAGAATACATGAATGCCTGGGTACCCTGTTCACCATCTTCTACCTTTCTCAGTGTGCTGTGAGTTTGAGAGCACTACCCACTCTCACTAAAGTGACAGATAGAAACCTGTTGAGCTCCAGGATGGCCAGAATGTCGACAAAGATGCAATGGATGTTGGCGATGCTCAGGATGGCTCGGTTGGAGGCCAAAGCTGCTTTGAGCGGAGCCCAGTAAATGCTCTTCACAATCTCCAGGGTCTGCGTGTACCCTCGCTCGCTGGTCAAAGCCTCCTTGGCAACCCGTGTCCGCTTCTCCACAAAGCCACCAAGTAATTTTCTGTTCTACAAAAATAATGGAAAATATAAAAGTTCTTTGTTTGGATTAAAGGCTACTTATCAATTCCCTAAATGTGGGCCTGACCAATTGGTCAGTCCGCATTATCCCTGTGAACCACCTCCTTGAAATTCTCACTCCTCACGTGGAGAAGGTGTTTTCACATGAGGGAATTGATCCAATGATAATAAGAGACTTGGACATGATATTCCCTTGTTCCTCCCCTCCAAGCAGTCAAGGCTGCTGTCATTTCTGCAATGCATTTTTTAGATGGTATAACGACTAATATTTAGAGGTTAAATATTGGAGGCAAAATGTAAGCTGATCACATGGGCTGGATGGAGTTGAACTTCTTGAATGTGGGTCACCAGTCAAATGATTTGGTGATAAATTGTATTGTGTTTAGTTTAGTTTAGAGATACAGTGCAAAAACAGGCTCTTAGGCCCACCAAGTCCGCACCGACCATCGATCACCGCACTAACACAAACTAGAAACAATTTTATATTTATATCAAGTAAATTAACCAACGCTCGCTTGTCAAAGCCTCCTTGGCAACCCGTGTCCGCTTCTGCACAAAGCCACCAAGTAATTTTCTGTTTTACAAAAATAATGGAAGATATAAAAGTTCTTTGTTTGGATTAAAGGCTACTTATCAATTCCCTGAATGTGGGCCTGACCAATTGGCCATTCCTCATTGTCTTTGGAGTGTGGGACGAAACGGAAGATCTTGGAGAAAACCCAAGCTGTCATGGGGATAACAGTAAATGCCGTACAGACAGCATCCATAGTCGGGATTGAACCCAGGTCTCCGGCACTGTAAGGCAGTAACTCAACCACTGTTTACTGACATCCCTAAGAATCATAGTCATACAGTACGGAAACAGGCCCTTCAGCCCAACTTATCCACGCTGAGCCCCACATCCCATCTGCACTAGTCCCACCAATTTGTGCGTTTGGCCCATTTCCCTCTAAACCTGTCCTATCCATGTACCTAAGGTACACAAAAATGCTGGAGAAACTCAGCGGGTGCAGCAACATCTATGGAACGAAGGAAATAGGTAACGTTTCGGGCTGAAACCCTTCTTCAGACTGATAGGGGGTGGGGGGGGGGAGAAGGAAGGAAAAAGGGAGGAGGAGGAGCCCGAGGGCGGGGGGATGGGAGGAGACAGCTCGAGGGTTAAGGAAGGGGAGGAGACAGCAAGGGCTAGCAAAATTGGGAGAATTCAATGTTCATGCCCACCGGACGCAGCATACCCAGGCGGAATATGAGGTGTTGTTCCTCCAATTTCCAGTGTTGCTCACTCTGGCAATGGAGGAGACCCAGGCCGGAGAGGTCGGATTGGGAATGGGAGGGGGAGTTGAAGTGCTGAGCCACCGGGAGTTCAGGTAGGTTCTTGCGGACAAAGCGGAGGTGTTGGGCGAAACGATCGCCCAACCTCCGCTTAGTCTCATCGAGTCTCACCGAGACTAAGCGGAGGTTGGACGATCGTTTCGCCGAACAGACGGGGGGGGGGGGGGGGGGGGGGCTGTAGTACAATGCCATCAGTGATCACTCCTTCATATTTCTTAGATCCACCCACATAAACTCATTGGAGAATCGCTCAGATTTATCCTCTTTAAGTCCTGCTGAGATATTCTCCCTCATCAAAAATCACAACTCCTCCTCCTCTCTTAATTACACCTCTATCCCTCCTGTAACATTTGTATCCCTTAAGATTAAGCTGCCAGTGCTCTCCCTTCCTCGGCCAGGTTTATCCATACCCTGAGTTTGTCTCCCTTATCTGGCGGGCCTTTTTGCATTTAAATAAATGCCGTTCAATCCATCCCTTGCACCCTGCCATGCTCCAGTCTGAGCTGTCTACTGGTGTAGGGGGGCAGTGAATACACTTGCTGGGCTCCCTCATGTCTTGCCACGGCTAAATGTGTCCTGATTTGAATGATGCTTAGAAACAGAGAACGGACAGGAGCAGGCCATTCAGCCCTTCGAGTCTTCCCCGACATTCAATATGATCATCCAAATTTGGTACCTTGTTCCTGCCTCCTCCCCACATGTCAAATTCTCTTCTCAGCTTTTAGAGAGAAGATACCAGCTTACGCCCTGGTATATCTGCTGAGCCCAGCAAGTATATTCGCTGCGAATGGTATATTAGCATTCATAGCAAAAGGATTTGAGTATAGGAGCAGGGAAGTTCTACTGCAGTTGTACAGGGTCTTTTTGAGACCACACCTGGAGTATTGCGTACAGTTTTGGTCTCCTAATCTGAGGAAAGACATTCTTGCCATAGAGGAAGTACAGAGAAGGTTCACCAGACTGATTCCTGGGATGTCAGGACTTTCATATGAAGAAAGACTGGATAGACTCGGCTTGTACTCGCTAGAATTTAGAAGATTGAGGGGGGATCTTATAGAAACTTACAAAATTCTTAAGGGTTTGGACAGGCTAGATGCAGGAAGATTGTTCCCGATGTTGGGGAAGTCCAGAACAAGGGGTCACAGTTTAAGGATAAGAGGGAAATCTTTTAGGACGGAGATGAGAAAAACATTTTTCATACCGAGAGTGGTGAATCTCTGGAATTCTCTGCCACAGAAGGTAGTTGAGGCCAGTTCATTGGCTATATTTAAGAGGGAGTTAGATGTGGCCCTTGTGGCTAAAGGGATCAGGGGTTTCGGAGAGAAGGCAGGTACAGGATACTGAGATGGATGATCAGCCATGATCATATTGAATGGCCTACTCCTGCACCTATTTTCTATGTTTCTATATTCCCCTTCCCATCTGATATCATTCCACGGAGCTTCATCCATGTTTGATTGCTGACCAAGTAAGTAAGTGATAAGGTGGGTGACAATTGGCATCTGCCCAGCTGGTGTCTATGGATCTTTCAGAAGGAGCCCCATCTCAGAAAGTTGTGGATTTAAGTTCTACTGTCTGGGTCATGCTGCAAGTAGCATGGACTGCTTTGGTAGCTGGGGAGTTGCGAATGGAATTGAACACTTTGTAATCATTAGCAAACATTCTCACTTCTAACCATACGATAGAAAGGTTATTCGTGAAGCAGTTTAGTTTAGAGATACAACATGGAAACAGGCCCTTCAGCCCACCGAATCCGCGCTGATCAGCTATTCCGACACACTAACACTATCCTACACACAGTAAGGATAATTTACAATTTTACCAAGCCAATTACCCTACAAGCCTGTATGTCTTTCACAAGTTCACAAGTGATAGGAGTTGAATTAGGCCATTCAGCCCATCGAGTCTACTCCGCCATTCAATCATGGCTGATCTCTGCCTCCTAATCCCATTTTCCTGCCGTCTCCCCATAACCCTTAACACCCGTTCTAATCGAGAATTTGTCTATCTCTGCCTTAAAATTTTCCACTGACTTGGCCTCCACAGCCCTCTTTGGCAATGAGTTCCACAGATTAACTACGCTCTGACTAAAGAAGTTCCTCCTCGTCTCCTTTCTAAAAGAGCGCCCTTTAATTCAGAGGCTATGACATCTGATCCTAGACTCTCCCACCAGTGGAAACATCCTTTCCACATCCACTCTATCTATGCCTCTTATTATTCTGTAAGTTTCAATGAGGCCCCCCCTCAACCTTCTAAACTCTTTGGAGTTGTGGATGCAGGAGGAAAGCGGAGCTTCCGGTGAAAATCCACGCATGGCCACAGGGAGAGCGTACAAACTCCATACAGATAAGCACCCATAGTCAGGATCAAACCTGGGTCTCTGGCGCTGTAAAACAGCAATTCTACTGCTGCGCCACCGTGCTGCCCAGTTGAAGGTGGCTGGGCCCAGGACATGGGCCTGAGGAATTCCAGGCAACACCATGGGGAATAAATTAGGGTAGGGGAAAGGAGCATGTGGGTGGACTAACCTTAGCAAAGAAGCAGCATAAGCACAGTGTACCCATTGATCTACCCCTCAACTATGACTCTCTGGTTTATGAATGAAATAGAACAAATAGACCTTCAGTGGGGCCATCCCTCCAGTCAACCTCTGTCAGGAAAGTTTCACCAGGTTTTATTAACTTGTTCTTAGATCTGCTCATCAAGAAGTTGGAGAGAAATCCTAGAGGGTCCTCCTGAAAACAGAAAGAAAAAAATTGACTCTAGTCCCATCTGCTCATCTCAGGTCTCCACTAGCTCAAGACAGCCAAGCATAATTAACACATTCTACACTGAGATATGCTTCGAAAATAGAACTAAAAAATGACTGAAACTTAGTAAATTCAGCAACATCTGTGAAGAGAGAAACAGGATTCAATATTGCAGGTCGGACACCATTCATCAGAACTGGGTAAGAGTTTCTATAAAAAGAATAGGCTTGGTTTGAAGTACTTAGAATGTAGAACATTACAGCACAGGATCATGCCCTTTGGTGCACGATGTCCATGGCATGTCCATGTCCAGGTTAAACCAATCCTCTCTGCCAGCACATGATCCATATCCCTCGCATCAGAATGCCTCTTAAATGCCACTGGTGTATCTGCCTCCACCATGTTTAACCTCTGACCAAGTTAGTCAGTGATATGGTGGGTGACAATTGGCATCTGCCTTGGTGGTGTCTGTGGATCTTTCAGAAGGAGCCCCATCTCAGAAAGTTGTGGATTTAAGTTCTACTGTTTGGTAGCATGTTCCAGGCACCCACCACTGTGTACAAAAAGATGGCCCGAATATATCCTCTAAATATTGCCCCTCTCACCTTTAAACTATGCCCTCCAGTCTTTGACTTTAGCTCCCTATGAAAAAGTAAGCATGGGTAACCACATTTGAAATGATATAGTACCGCCACATGATTAAACATTGCAGGAGCAATACCAGACTACAAGCTGAATCTCATCAGGAAATGTGAGCATAGGTGGCCAGAGACTAAGTGAAAGAGTTTGAAATCAAGGAGGATCTTAGAAGTGTTGCGAAGGTTCATCAGGGTTTAATTCTTCGAATGAAACGATCGACGTGTGGTGAGAATGCATGAATGAATGCATACTTTATTGTCCCATGTGACAAGTCACAGTGAAATTCCTTATCTGCATAACCCAAGGTATGGATTAGATGCATTCCAACAACGCTGCTTGAGGAAGATTCCTGAAGACTAGCTACAGAGACCACATCACAAACGAGGAGATATACCGGGAAAGTGCAAAAATCCTCTCAGCCAGGACATAAATATACGCAGGATGAAATTTGCAGGACATGTACTCAGAATGTCACCAGAACGTGCACCTAAGATAGCAATGACATGGCAACCTGGCGGAAGAAGGAAAAGAGGTCGACCAAAGCTCACATGGAGGCTAACATTCCAAAAGGAATTGAAAGCCCAGGATGCTAACCTATCGAGGGTGGAAAACGTCACACATGACCGAACAGAATAGCGAAAGCTTGCTGCCCAATGAATTCAGCAGTGTGGGAGGAACTAAGTCTACGCCTAATACCCAAGGTATGCAAATAGTCGCCACGTAAGGGTGCCGACAAAGTTACGAAGCAACCCGTGCGAGGTCCACCTTTGTTCTCCCTCCCTCCCCCTCCCTCACAGCCGTCTCTCCATGACGCATCCGCCATTGTTCTTCCTCCCCCCCCACGGTGATCTCCCCACGACGGGTCCGCCATTGTTCTTCCTCCCCCCTCACGGTGATCTCCCCACGACGGTCCTCCTTTTTGAGGTTGAGCAAATTGGATGATACTCACTGGAGTTTAAAAGAACACGAGGTGACCTTATTGAAACATGTCAAATTCTGAGATGGTTTGCCAGGGGGACTGCTGAGAATATGTTTCCCTAGGTTGGGGTATTTAAAGCCAGGCAGATAGAGGGATCGCCCCATTAACACAGAATTTATTCTCTCAGAGGGTTGTGATCCTTTCCCTGACAGAGATTTCTTCAAGGCAGACCTTAACAGACATTTTAGGGAAACAAAACATATCTGAGGAAAGATGTGCTAGCATTGGAGAGGGTCCAGAGGAGGTTTAAAAGGTCCCAAAAAGTTAATCTGCAAGTCGAATCGGTAGTAAAAAAGGCAAATGCAATGTTAGCATTTATTTCAAGAGGGCTAGAATATAAAAACAGGGATGCAATGTTGAGGGTCTATAAGGCACTGGTCAGACCACATTTGGCGTATTGTGAGCAATTTTGGGCACCATATCTGAGGGAATGATGTGCTAGCCCTGGAGAGGATCCATAGGAGGTTTACGAGAATAATTCCAGAAATGATTGGGTTAACATATGATGAGCGTTTGGCAGCACTGGGTCTGTAGAAGGATGAGAGGGGGGACTTCATTGACACTTATCGAATAGTGAAAGGCCTGGATGGAGTGGATGTGGAGAGGGTGGTTCCACTGGTTGGAAAGGTTAGGATTAAAGGCCATAGCCTCAGAATAAAAAGACGCACCTTTAGAAAAGAGATGAGGAGGAATTTCTTTAATAAGAGGGTGGTGAATCTGTGGAATTCATTGCTGCAGATGGCTGTGGAGGCCGTCAATAGATATATTTATGGCAGAGATTGACAGATTATTGATTAGTACGGGTATCAGGGGTTATGGGGCGAAGGCA